>NC_041409.2:23095149-23395149 GCF_900747795.2 Erpetoichthys calabaricus | reverse complement strand
CCTCTGTGACGATGCGGGTTCGGCTCCATGCTCCCATCTGCTGTTCGGGAGCCCTTAAACCCGTCACCATCGATAATGTTACCGATGAGCTAGACAGTGAGGCAACAACATAGCAAGGTTATGATACAAAAGTACAAAAGTGCTTTTATGTATAAATAAACAAAGGCAAAATATTCAAATAAATAAAGTGCAGTGAGTCAAATTCTTCATTAAATAAATAATCCATAAAAGAAACGTGGAGGTTTAAAAATCAATAGAAAAAAAAACAATCCTTTAAAACCGAGGTTAAAACAATGCTGGAAGCAGTCCTTTGAAACACCATTCAGAGCCCGGTGCTTCTTTACCCTAGCGTCTCACCCACTTCACCCATCTGGGCCCCACAGCAGGTGAGACGCTCTCTCTGCAGCTGTCTTTCACTTCTTTTCAAACTGGTCTGGAGGCCTCCCGATCCTGGCTTCGGTCGCGCACTCATCCCAGACTTGAGATTCGGATTCCTTGATGACCAGGACACTCACATCAAGGACTTCTCCACCAAGCCTCCCAGCTCCCACTGCCTTCCCGGCCTTACGTAGCCAGTTGCCCTACACTGGTCACTCCTGCTACTCGATCACTCAGCGGGAGCAACCACTACTACAACTCCCGGGTGTCGGCCTAACACCCAGGCTTCTCATACAGCTGCCTGCGAGCATTCACTCGCTCGCTCACCCACACCGACTCTCTCTCTCTCTCTCTCTCTCTCTCTCTCTCTCTCTCTCTCTCTCCTCCTCCGTGCTCTCCAGCAACCTCCATCTTTCTTTCCTTTCTTGTTCTGCTCTTTTTCCATTTTAGCCGACTCGCACTTCTATATAGGTCAAGAGGGCATAGCAGCTGCGGCAAATTAGCATCCCCAGGAACAATCACGGATGTGGGCAGTCTCTCACCTGTGCACTTAGGTGAGAAATGCCCACACCGCAGATCACCCGGAGACCCGCTTCAGCCACAACTGCCATGCCCCCTCGCGATTATTTATTTAAAAACTGGCCTTTGCTGAGAGCTGTGGACCCGCTATACCACACCCTCGTATTGATTGTTCTAATGTATAACAACTTTAACAAGCCGAGTCATTTCAGGTTACACAAATCTCCTCCCCATCATTCACCAATTGCACTTTGCATATCCCTAGTTAAGATCATCACAGGTGGCACAGTGGTAGTGCTGCTGCTTTGCAGTAAGGAGACTGCGGAAGATTGTGGGTTCGCTTCCCGGTTCCTCCCTGTGTGGATAGCGCTTTGAGTACTGAGAAAAGCACTATATAAATGTAATGAATTATTATTATTTATCAAGTGACTCGATGAGTCAGTAATTCCCCATGTTTCTAGAATCTACACCAATACAAATGTTACATTTCCATTATACTGTAGTGGTCTGGAGCTGCTCAGATTCACAATATCGTAGAGACGGTGAGTTGTTTATTTGCTTGGTGGGTACCCCAGGAACGCACCCAGCCTTGGCCCAACTCGAACCACTCACACACAGAGACAATTTAACAGTGCATAAAATAATACTGTTGTACTGTATATGCAATGAAATAAAAACATAAACAACAAAAAACCAGATAACCTCCTGTCACACATGCGTGTTTAGGGGACAACCAAAGGGCCTGAATAAATGCAGTTCCACGGCGGACCAGGGGGTGGCGAAGTGCGCTAATTCTCTCCCTTAATTCCTTGCAGAACATTCTCGGGAAATCCCACCCTGTTTTGGGGTAGCCAATGATGTAACTTCTGGTTCCGGCCCTGATGACATCACTCCACCCGTGAGGGTTTAAAAGCCGCCATCTTAAAGAAGATACTCAGTTCTGTTTTGGACTCAGTTATATGAAAATGTCTTTGTCTTTTGACAGATTTTGCAGCTGGGAAATATTATATGGGAGGCTGCCCCAAACCTTCCCAATGTCTCTTGGCTATTTTTCTAACACTCCCTACTACCCTATGGTGATAAGATGATAAGAAATAACACAACGATAAGCACCTAACAATAAAAACTAACAACAAAGTTCATAAACATTCCAAAAGCAGCGGGAACAGATATTGTTCAATGAAGGAACAAAATGACGATCCTGTGATCAGCTTGCTGTAAGAAATGTATAAAGGGTCCTACCAGTATGCCTGACGTGGCGAGGGGTAGTGAGATTTGGGAGTGCTCCTTCTCAGAAATCAACCTCATACAAAGTGATTAATTTAATAAAAATGTACAATTGAGTAATTGTGCACAAATCATCAAACCCATAAATATATTAATTCACACCCATACATGCTATTGTAATCTGCCTCCCAGTCAATATGTACAACATTAAACACATGACAGAGTCACTAACAGAAATTCGATGTTCCTTTAAATATTTAAGTTTGAAACAGCTTGTAGGTTTGTAGGTTCATTATTGCCCTTCACCTCTCCCTGACACATCTGGATAAAAAAGACACCTATGTCAGGATGCTGTTCATAGACTTTAGCTCCACCTTCAACACAATCATCCCTCAAAAGCTGGTTGTAAAACTGAGCAGGTTGGGCCTGAACACCACCCTCTGCAATTGGACTTCTTGACAGAGAGGCCCCAGTCAGTTCGGATGGGCTGCAACAACTTCCAGCATCATCAGACTGAGCACTGGAGTGCCGCAGGGCTGTGTACTTAGTCCACTGCTGTTCACCCTGCTCACTCAGAACTGCACAGCCACGCACAACACAAACCACATCATCAAGTTTGTGGATGATATGACGGTGCTGGGACTGATAAGCAGGGATGATGAAACAGCATACAGAGATGAGGTGGAACGGCTGTCCGCATGGTGTGAAGACAACAATCTAGCAAGTCTTCCCCCTTCCATCCTCACCATGTTCTACAGAGGCACCATTGAGAGTGTTCTGACCAGCTGCATCACTGTCTGGTATGGCAACTGCAACATATCCGACCGCAAGCGCCTGCAAAGGATAGTGAAGACAGCAGAGAACATTATTGGGGTGCCTCTCCCTTCACTACAGGACATATTTTACAAATGCAGTGTCCACAAGGCCTGCAGCATTGTGCAGGACCCCTTACACCTCTCACATGGACTTTTCATGAGAAGATACTGCAGCATCAGAGCCAGATCTGCCAGGCTGCAGGAGAGTTTTTACCCCCAAGCTGTTAGACTCCTTAACACCAGGCTGCCCCCTGGGACCTTCCACATGGCCTCAACCACCTCTAAAAACAGAACTTTTATACATGTGAGCCACTGTCCTGTAAAGACGAGTGTACATGGAGAAAAGAACTGAAAATCTCATACTAAATTTTAAGGATTTTGACATTCTTGATATCCTTCTGCTGTGAAACATTCTGACCTGTCATTGTTTACACATGTCTTAAACAACTATTATCATACACTGATCATTTCCCATTATCTATTATTTATTATTTATTTATTATATTACATGTCTATTGACTATATTTATGTATCTAGATTGCAAATACCATACATTGCATCAATGTTCATATTGCTAACTACACGTCAATATTGCTGCTACTTCTTTGTCTTGTCTTTGCACAATGTCTTGTCTTGCTTTAATTTTAAATTTTAATTTTAATTCTATTTTTAATGTATTATTTGCACGTCATGTTGTTACACTGTGGACCCTGAGCTTCGTAATTTTGTCTCTCTGTATACTTGTATACGGTTGAGATGACAATAAAGTTCACATTGACTTTGTGTACAGAGTACTGTAAAATTCTTCCTTGCATGTGCTAATCACCATCGCTACTCTGCAGCACCATGATCAGTGTATAGAACTAGAGATAGTATGTTCAAGGTTTGGATAATATATATGGGAGAAAAAGTATGAAAGTATTCTGTTAGATATTTTAAATTGTGCCAACGACAGTGCCAATGAGAAAGTGAATATTTGAATCCTACCAGAAGGTCCAAGGTCAGGGCCTCTGAAGTACATCTCACAGTTGGTGACACAGCTGGATTCAAGAGCAGGGGTTCCCTTTTCTGAACTAGCTGACATAACTGCAGTTCCTCACCTCATATAAACTTCACACTGCTGCACACGTATGGATCGAAAGCATCCAGGGCAACAGTTCTACAGTAAGGATTTACAGACCAGCATCTGGACAAGCACAGTCACTAACAGTGTCTTCCCTTTCACCCACGGCCTGGACAACAAAGTCCACCGACACTACTTCTGGTTTGGCCCCAGAGATCCAGCCTTCTTCCACCATGTGGGACATTTAAAGAAAGAATTGCTGGAAGTCGCAATTCAAATGTGAACCACATTCAATAGAGCAGTGCTTCCCAACCCGTGTGCCGCGGCACCCTGGTATGCCGTGAGCACGGACTAAGGGTGCCGTTGCCAGGTGTCAGAACATAAAAAAAATTGATTTGAACTGATAATAATAATACCAGTTACACCTCAAGACTAAAGTCATGCTACCTGTGTGCTTTAATACAGTCCAGCGTGCATCCTATTTCAACTGCAGTCTGACGAATTAATAAATATTACCTCTAATTTACTTACTTGCCACAGGGTACGTGATGTTGCTTCCTGTTGTCTGTTTGTTTTTTTTTTGCGCCGAAAATGGCCAACTGTAGTGAAAGTCGTAAACGTAAAAACAACAGCAGCATCAACGACCTTAATGAAAATGATAATGCGGGGAGCAGTAAAGTTGCAAAAAAGGAAAACACGATACTATCAGGACAGTTACTTGAATTATGGGTTTACATTTGTTGACAAAAAAGGTACTCAGCACCCGCGATGTTTGTTGTGTGGTGATATCCTTGCAAATGAAGCCATGGTTCCAAGCAAATTGCAATGTTTTCATTTGAGACTGGTTTACTGGCAATTTATTTTTGTTACCTTTGTAAATGCAAAAATGTGTAGTTGGTACGCCTTATAAAAATACGAATCTCATTCTACTCAACTGATGAGTTAAGATTAAATTGTTAATTTGAGTAGTTACATATCAGAGTGAAGGGGTGCCGTTAGCTGAAAAGATTTCACTAAAGGTGCCATGGTTTGGGAGAGGTTGGGAAGCACTGCAATAGAGCATGGCACTCCACAATAAAAGACCGAGAAGAGAAGTACCATCAGATAAGTGGCATCCCTGATTATATTCTGTTATTTGACTTTATTGTCAAATAGTTTGCAGTAGTAGGGTGTTGTACTTTGTTAGCCATTATGGATGCAATGAGAAGTCAAGCAAAATAACACCTTTAAAAAGTGATAGCTTCTACCCAAAGCATATAAGGCGTTCCATCATTTCCAGCCAAGCAATACGTTACAATCATGTTTGTTCAGAACAGACGGTCTGGGAAAAATAACTGCAGGAGTTTAGACAAGACTTCATTAGACAAGGATATACTCCCGAAACAACAGACACTCAAATAAGGAGAGCTACTGCCGTACCCAGAGACAACCTTCTGGAATATAAAAACAAAGACAACAAGAACCGCATACCCCTTGTTGTCACCTACAGTATAACCCACATCTTGAACCATTTTGAAAAACTATAAATGAATGTCAGCCAATGTTAAATAATAGTGAAACTCGGAGAGATGAATTCCCAGAACCTCCCCTCCTGGCATACAGACAACCACTAAACCTGCAGCAACTAATTATCCAAAGCTCACTAAGTGAACCAACAGAAAACGGCACATCTCCCTGCCTGTAGAGAAGATGTGAAACGTGTGCTGACATTTATAATACAGAGCGTGGAGTTGTACCACATTGCCGACAAGAACACTGCATAAAGGAATCCTTTTCCTGCAGATCATCTAATGTGGTCTACCTAATTCTTTGTATGAAACATCCCAACACTGCACTCTGTGTGGGAGAAGATGGACAAACACTCAGCCAAAGAATGAATTTACACAGGTTCCACATTAAACGTGGAGGCAGGGATGTTCTTGTAGGAGCTCATTATAGCAAGCTATGGACATTGTGAGAAGGACTTTAAAGTCACGGTGCTTATGGGCAACATCAAAACCCAGCAAGAGAGAAAGGAAAGGGGAGTTAAGCTGATGCTGAAATTTAACACGTTACAACTTGGTTTACATAGAGAAAATGTTTTAGCAGATATGAGGCCTGTTTACATCTCTCTGACTGACCCAGACCACCTGACTACAGAGCCACATTGAATGAACAAGCTCATTAAAAACTTCAAAAGACTTTGTTGGACAGCTATCTTATCAAAAGATCTCGACTGTACATTTATCTCCTCTTCCACTAAATGAATCTTAGCCTGGACAGGTCTATTAATTTTTTACATCTCTTATATATATTTCTCTTCTGGTTCGTCCTGCTTCCACTTCAAAACCGGTCCCGCCCACACGCAGCCGACATGGCATTTCTCGATTCCTATTCGTCGTCTTCCATGTCATGCACTATACTGGCCTGCTGAGCGTAATCCATCCAACAAGTACTCGAGGTGCTACCACAACGGTAAAATAGCTTTACCACCTTTGCGGGAGCCACCTGTGTCTTTACAACAGCTTCTTACACAGTAAACATCAGAAGCTAAAAATGATCGTGAACACATTCGAGAATACAACTCTTCTCTAGCGTTGGCTTCCATGGGTGCACAGATAACTCAACCTCCTGGCCACGGACCATACTGTTTTAAAATACTCGGGCAAATTTATCACCAAATCTCTCCACTATATGCTAACACTTCTACCTCTCCAGGATATGGACAGTTGTATGTTTTTGACACAGCGCAAGCTACTGAAGTACACTTACAAAATAAAGCAAACTCTGCATGCAGCGAAAATGTACTTCTCCAGCTAGAGTCCATGCTCAGAACCATCAACACCGCTTAGTCCAATCCAACAGCATCTGTACGAATGGTTTTCAAGGAAAACCCTGGGCAGGATTTACGACGATACAATGCCCCGCCATTGCAGCGATTTTCATTGGAGAAGATGGTGAAACGCCTGCGAAAGGGACATTTGCATCTATCCCATACGTAACTCCTGTAAACAGATTTCCACACTCAATATGAATTGCGATCCTGTGGTTTACCCAGTTTTATTCCCTTACGGAGACATAGGCTGGCAGAAAGATTTACAACATGTTCCCAATAAAAGAACCGCCAAGTGAATAAGGCTTACTCAATGCCAATTTTATGCTGTCACAATAACGAGACATACTCAGATAAAGGTTTGGGGCAGCCACCCATATAATTCATTCTCCTGGCTGCAAAATTGCGTTCTTTTTGAAAACAGCACTGATGTGCTCACAACAGAGTCCAAGACAAGACTGAGGGAATAGGGAAAATGTGTAGACTTTTAAAGGGGAAGACAGGAAGTGAGGTCATAGGGATCGGGCTCATGTTCTTCAGCCATTGGTTTGAGCCCGGACGTGACATCACAGGGGCCAGAGCCGGTAAGGTCTTCTTCCATTGGCCCGGTCCCGGAAGTGACGTCAAGAGAGCCAGGTGGAATCTCCCAGGAATGATCTACAGGTAAGGGAGAAAAAGAGTCAGTGCACTCTGCCACATCCCAGCATGCCTCAGAACTGCCTTCACTCAAGCCCTTTAGCTGCCTCCCATGTGCACGTGTATGACAACGCGTACAGATTAGCAATGAGGAATACATTTAGTATTTTGCACTTCAGGGACAAACTATTCCAACAGTACGTCGTAGATGCGTATGTTAAAACAGAGGGCGCGCGTCTCAACTATCTCAGATTACATCAACAAAATCTGCACGTGGAACAATACAATGTTTGAATACAGACGCACTGTAAGCAAACGCTGAAAATAACAACGTACGTGAAGGCAAAATGATCATATTACCATCCACATTTCCAGGAAGTCCAAGATTCATGCAACAAAACTATCAGGATGCCATGGCCATAGTACGTAAATTCGGAAAGCCTGATTTATTTATCACTTTCACATGTAATCCTACTTGGCCGGAAATTCTACATGCACACTGCGTCTTTCAAGAAGTATTTATTTCTACTTGATTTCTGAATTCCTTTCTCACCGTTTTCCGTTCCTATTCTTATGCTATGGCGTGCGTCGGCTAGTTTAAATTAATCCACTTACAAGGTTTTCCAATGCTGTCTCTGTCCTGGTGTCTATATTATAATAATAATAATAATAATAAACACAAAGAACTCCAGTCTCTGTATTCCATCTCGCCTGAAGAAGGGGCCTGAGTTGCCTCAAAAGCTTACATATTGTAATCTTTTTAGTTTGCCAATAAAAGGTGCCATTTTGCTTGACTTCTCATTGCCAACAGTTTGTACAAATGAAACACGGTACCGAGTCATCCCTAACCCTTTACCCTCTCCCTCTTGTTCTTTCTTGTATTACAGCACTCATGAAAGGTCTTTCACAAAAACTTGCCCTCCACCATTCCCATCGCCGATTTAAACATCCACACGCCAATCAAGATTCATTCAACACCCGCGCATCACTTCAGGAAAAGACGTCAAGGGGAAGGTCCGCTCATTGATTGCAGTTAACCTACACGTCTGTTAACAAAGACAGAACCTCAATGACATTAATACACAACAGAAAATAACACAATGAGACTGTTACAATGCACAATATCCCTTTTCTATATTCTTGTAATTCACATTTCTGGCACGTCTACCCCTCCTAATTGCTATCTCATGTTAATTCATCTTTATTTTCATGTTCTGGGTATTTTGTACCAGGTGAGGGGGCACACAGATGTGCCGCTCATCAGAAATGTCAGACTACAGTTGTAATTTTCCTTTCTTATTACGTCTTGATAATGAAAACAGGTCACAGTGTGGTATTTTATGGGCTAAGTAGGGACCACCACCACCACAATGGAATGAAAGGAAGCCCCTGCAATGTCCCAGAACCACAGCCAAGGGCACCTTCCTATATCCAGGGCATCAATAGTCATGAACCAAGAATGGACCAAGACAAGTGAGGCAGACATCCCAAAAATCCCAAAATCAATGAACAGTTCAATAAATGAATCTGTTAAATTGTGCGATAAAACTAGTGCCTTTTGGGGTGCAAATAAATAAAGTTAAAACCCAAAATGCAGAGAGGTAAAATTCTTGTCATCACTCACTATTCACGCTCTCGATCCTACTCAGGGCCATGGGAGACCTCAAGGTTGCAGCCTGTCTCATCTCCGATTGTCATACATTATTTGACCTATGATCACCTGCACCTCCCTGGATAACTTGCTCATCTTTGGATGCTGTTACATCGGACTCGTTACGATGCAGCCTGCCATTTCAACGATCTGTTCTGCAGACCCAAGCTGTACCACAATGGCTACCACGGCTCACAGGGCATCTTGACTAGCTTTGATTGCTTCAGCTCACTCTGGTGGCCTCTCCCACTTTCACTGTTCTGCCGCTCAGCAGACAAGAGTGCTATCACCTCATGGAATACATACGGAGCATTCGGCCCTGCTCTTCCTCATCACATTCAACATGGCTGATGCTATGTTCTCTTCTCACCCTCTTTCCACTCTCTAAAATAAAATAAGAAATGTCTCACCACAGCCTCATTTATCAGGGAAAAATGTTACAGAAGTAAACGTCTGGGATTTATGGAGTCTTCCCACACTGCACTTCTTTAAGCCAAGTTTAGAGGTCCTTAAGCAAACTTTTGCCTTGTCTAAGTCAGGTAGGCAAACCAATATCCAGCACCTAGTCTCCATGGGTGGCCAGATTTCTGGATACAAGTTCATCTCTTGTAGACTCTTTATTCTTTATTTCGCCTTATACAATTGCTTGTATTAGGAATTTGTTAGTTTTCGCACACCCCTTGGGGTCAGAGCGCAGGGTCAGCCATTGTACAGCGCCCCTGGAGCAATTACAGCTTAAGGGTCCAGCAGAGTAGGATCTCTTTTGGCAGTGACGGGGATTCGAACCGGCAACCTTCTGGATACCAGCGCAGATCCTTAGCCTTCTTCACATAACATGACAAAGGTGTTCAGATTAGGTTGACCGAGAAGTCTAAAATGGCGTAGTGTACAGTAGACTGCCATCCCATTCGGAGTTAGTTCATGTCCTACCCTCATTCCTACCAGGATAGGCTCCCTGCACGTAACATTCAAATAATCAAGTTCAAAAAATTGTTTTCAGCACATTGTTTTTTTGGGTGCTCTTCGGAGAGTGTGATTTAAAGTTATTTTCAGTTTCATGTAATGCAAAGACAGGGTTAGATTTATTTCATTTTATTTTTGTTTTTACTTTGACCAAACGGAGCCTCTGCGGTGGGCTGGCACCCTGCCCGAGGTTTGTTTCCTGCCTTGCGCCCTGTGTTGGCTGGGATTGGCTCCAGCAGACCCCCGTGACCCTGCGTTAGGATATAGCGGGTTGGAGACTGACTGACAAACGGAACCTTGTCGTATCCTTACTTCCCACTTGCACTCTCCACCTCGTTAATTGGTAACTCTTATGTTTTTCTCCTTGTATATTTATCTCTAATATTAATAACTTAGGGCGGCACGGAGGCGCAGTGGGTAGCGCTGCTGCCTCGCAGTAAGGAGACCTGGGGACCTGGGTTCACTTCCCGCGTCCTCCCTGCGTGGAGTTTGCATGTTTTCCCCGTGTCTGCGTGGGTTTCCTCCCACAGTCCAAAGACATGCAGGTTAGGTGGATTGGTGATTCTAAATTGACCCTAGTGTGTGCTTGGTGTGTTTGTGTGTGTCCTGCGGTGGGTTGGCACCCTGCCCGGGATTGGTTCCTGCCTTGTGCCCTGTGTTGGCTGGGATTGGCTCCAGCAGACCCCCGTGACCCTGTGTTCGGATTCAGCGGGTTGGAAAATGGATGGACTAATAACTTATGTTATTAAGTTTTCTTTTTTGACAGTCAAACTGATTGCTTTTTTTGTTGTACTTTTTCAATATGTATGACCACTCTCCATCATGTCTGTAGGGTTAGGTTTAGGGAAAGACAGGGTTCCCATGGGCTCTGTCCACTTCGCTAAAGTCTGAGCTGTTTAGTTCTGGTCCCATGGGTGCCCAGAGATGCACAGACCATTGTCACTAATTTATTGGGAATTGTTTTATACCAAGGCCCTCTCATGTTTTTAGCCTGTTTAAACAGTGTAAGGTTAGGTTTAGGGTTAGTGGAGATTGGTGTGCCCCTGAGGAGGCACACCCAGTGCGTGGGTACAGTTAGCGTTAGTGTAAAGTGTAGTTGACTACACCTCAGCCTCTTAGTCCGTCTATTCACTTTCTCCTTCACAGATCTGCAGGGTATCTGTCCATCCATTACAAGCCACACTACACACGCACTCACTCATGGCTGACCACTTTAGAGTCACTACATTGCTCAGTACTGAAAGCCAGGCCTGCCACCTTGTCTTCACGATCAGCAAGCCTGAGTGTCAGATATTAGATTTGGTGGCATTGCTAGCAGATATAGTCCAGTCCTCCAGAAAATGAGATTTCAAAGATTCAAGTCAGACTACCATGGCACCAGCCCATTTTCTTAAATTTTGGGTTAAATTGTTTCATTCTCCTTGTGTCTGCTATATTTTTACCCCTATTGCTAATTCAATTTTACCCAGGTACTATTATGTCTTGCTGTGTTTGCCAATCTGTAAAGGAGTACATTACATTTTAACTTACTGCTCCTCTTGTTTGCTGATTAGACTTCAGATGCCTCAAGGCCACCCCATGACGTCGCACTAAAAAGGCACGTAGAAATCAGACAGTCACTCAGCTTCACCTGACTGAGTGCAAATTAAATGATTTCCTTAATACCACTGATGACTAGATCTTACTCTTTCCTACTGTAAAATGGATACTGTGGAATAGCTTGGGAGAACTTGGTGAAAGAACAATGCAGCCCAGGTAGTAACAGAAATTTGGGCCCGTCCCCAAATCTTCCCATTTTCAGATATGTCTTTATTATCCATCTTACTAACCGAAGGTTGTAAACCAGATATGAACGCAGGGCACTGGGCACATCGAGGCGCACGCGCACTGCCGCACTGCAGCGCATCACATGGCGTAAACCGGATATGGACGCAGGGCGCAGGGCTGAACTTGCTGTGCTCCACTCTGCCAGCGGTCGGTGTCAGCGAAGGCAACGGAATCACGTCTCCACAAAACGAGACAGCTTTACTACAGATATGCGTATGTAATTAAATGACATGTCCCCAGACGCACCCACCCTCCATGATAGAGATAACAAAAACGAGGGGATTCAGCGCATATGTGAATCACATTACAGTATTACAGTACGGGATCCCCAGACGTCCAAACTACACGGCGTAAACCGGATATGGACGAAGGGCGAAGGGCTGAACTTGCTGTGCTCCACTCTGCCAGCAGTCGGTGTCAGCAAAGGCAACGGAATCACGTCTCCACAAAACGAGACAGCTTTACTACAGATATGCGTATGTAATTAAATGACATTTCCCCAGACGCACCCACCCTCCATAATATGTCATCCATCCAGATATCGGACAGAACAGAAACTGATTGCCATTCTTGGATATCTGATTCACTGGCGAATCTCGGGCTTACTAGTTTTCTTATATTAGCATGGCATGCTCCGCATGTGCAGTACCATATACAGTACAACAGGAAATATAACACAAAAACAGAAAAGGTTTCATTTTATCAGAGCTGCCACAATAAATATACAAATGTTCTGCCATTGTCCTTAGTATTAACGATTTAAACAAAGGTACGAATATCAAGTCAGAATTTTCCCAGCTGCCTCTCTACACCCTACACACTTAGTCTTTGGTTCATTCTGTTTTGCTCCATTCACCTAAAACGAGGACCAGCCAAGTCGTAGTTATACCACTTATGATTTTGTTTTGTTCTTCATAGGCTTCTCTTAGAAATGTTCTGCTCTCTAATCATCCCTTATGAGGGTGTGGACCAGGAAGACTCCACATATTTAGATTTTTTTTTTTTGTATAAAGAGTTGTTCTTAACATTGATGGAAATATTTTGTGCCATTCTGCTACCATCTTGCGGGGCCATTGTCAAGACACGGGTTCCCAGTTGTTGGGTGTGTGGTCTGAGGACTCACCAATTACTGAAAGGTTAAAAGATCAACACTGGCAGCCATTTTCTAGGCGAGTGAGTGGATAACACCCAAAAGGACTAGTGCGATTCTTTCTTTCTTTTCTCTCAGACATGCACCTTTTTTTAGTATGTTCTTTCACCACAATATTTGATCACATTACACCCATTATTCACCAGCTTCATTGGCTGCCAATAAAGTTTAGGGTCAACTACAAAATTTTAGTCCTTACATATAAGGCCATTCATAATCTTGCCCCCACATATCTCTCACAGCTCCTACAAGTCACTAAACCCTCTCGTATGCTCAGATCCTCTTCTTCCATCAACTTAAATAATCCACCAGCACGTCTTGTTACGATGGGATATCGAGCATTTAGCAGATCGGCACCTTCCTTATGGAACTCATTACCTGCTTATGTTAGGAATATGACTACCCTTCACCAATTTCAGGCTAATCTTAAAACTTATTTGTTCAAAATTGCTTATTCACTGTAATTGTTATTGGTGTTTTATCTGATGTTTTATTTGGATTTTAAATTTTCTAGTCATTGAATGTTTATTTTTTAACCTGATTGTACAGTGAAAGGCACTCCAAATAAAATGTATTATTATTATTATTTGGGTTTTGTTTCTTGGCTTGTGGAAAGTTCAGGGAGACCTTTGGTTTTGATCTCCAGATACATCTATGACGATGTCTTTTTTTTCTGGTCCTCCTCCTCTTTCAAAAACTACTGTCTCTCCATTTTAATCAGCATAACACCTCTGTACTTTGCTCCTGTACAGATAAAAAAGACACACATTACTAACAACCATTGTTAGTAATCTAACACTCATGTGTGACGATGCGGGTTTTGCTGCATGCTGCCGTCTGCTATCCGGGAGCCCTTAAGCCCAACGCTGTCGGTAATGCTACCGATGAGCTAAGCAGTGAGGCAACAACATAGCAAGGGGATGGTACAAAAGTGTCAAGTGCTTTTATTTAAAACACAAAAGAAATAAGTGTTCAAATTAAATAAAGTGCAGTGTTTTCAAAACAGTCTTCAATAAATAATCCAATAAAACCAGAAATGAAAAGTGGAGGTTCAAAACAAATAGAAAAAACAATCCTTTAAAAATGAGGTTAAAACAACGCAGGAAGCAGTCCTTTAAAATACAATTCAGAGCCCGGTGCTTTCCCAAAATTTTGGTCGTAAAGCAAGTTGTTCACATGTCAGGCCGGTCGTATATCAAGGGTCGACTGTACTTATATACTATGTAACTGATGCCTTTATTCAATGCAACTTATAAAATATACAATTAGCTGAATTTCTTTTGTTTTTCCAGCAGGCAGGTGAAGTGACTTTCTCATGGTCACACAGTATCAGTAGTGGGATCTGAACCCACAACCTCAAGGCGTGAAGTTCTTGGTCCAAAGCCTTAACCACTACACAACACTATACTAGGGAATCCATTCCCGGGAATGAAACTGCTGTAATTCCTGGGAAAACGGGAACGGCTAAGCTCGCATATATAGCGTGTAAAAGTGTAAAAATTGATCAAGAAATAACAGAGTTATAGTTGAAAATAATGAAGGTGGCACCATTGCTGCAGCTTGCACTTCTTCAGACAACAGCTTTGAACAGCAGCTTGAAATTGCACTGCGTCAGTCTGTTGCATCCGCATTATCTGTGCCAAGAGACTTGCCATCACAGAATGATGACAAGAAACTGGATGGATCAGTAAAAGCTGACGGTGTTTCAGAGCAGGCGTTGTTTAGAACAAGTGTATCAGTATCTGATGACTGTGCCGCCTACTTCAATGGAGGCAGAGTGTGCTTTCTCAGCGGCTGGCGTACTCTGCATGAAGGTGTGCTCTTGCCTGGATGACCGCACGCTGGACACGTTGTGCTTTCTACGCTCTTATTACTGCAGCTAACTAGATACGTGTACTTATATGACAGCATGAACTGCTTGTAGTTAAGGTTAGTCTTTTATTGGTGTCAACATATTGCAGTAGTTTTATTAAAAATAAGTGTCGGTCGCTCTAAAACTGTTCACATGTGAGATGCCCGTGCACTGTGACATCCCTGGGAGCCCGGGATTCCCGGGAATGAAATGCAGGAATCCCGAATTCCCAGGAATGGATTCCCTAAACTACACTACACTGGTAAAAAAAAAAAACTACAAATATTAAATGTAGAAAATCACTTTGTTAGTTACATAGAACTGCTGATTAACCCACGGCACCATAACTGAGGCCCACTGCCATAGAAAGTTTCTTAGGTGAAGCGGAGTAACACAGTTAGTATAGAATAAACATGACGTATCCCTTTGTTCATACATTGCAGCAGTTCGTTAATATGACAGTACCTGCCTTCTCAGTACGGACCGTAACCCTTAATGTGACACAGCCTCACTCCTGTGGCTTTGAGGTTTTCTTCCTCTGTTGCTGTCATGACTCTGAAGGAAATAATAATGAACATATAACTCACAACATTTAACAAAAGATAAACAGATGACCAACAAGATACACTGATAAAGTTAAAATAAAATGATACATCTTTATTCTTGATTCATATTATTTGAAACTTACACTGCCCTGGGTTTAGTAATAAGAATAATGTACTATTATTCATTTTGTTATTTACCTTCTTTCCCCAGTAATACTTGACTGCAACTCAGTTGCCTAGATACCAGGGCTCTCCAGAATCCATTGTTAATTATGAAAGATCTGTCATTTTTTTTTTTCCAAAAACTAGAAATAAAATAATGAAAAACCCGAACACACATAAAAAGTGTAATAGTTAATTACATCACCTCAAGAACCATTTCTAAGCAGTTCTGGGCTCTGTTGTGACACTGCCAGGCTAAAGCGTTTCTTTCCTCTTTTATGCTCTGATAAGCACACAACATTGCAGTATATTTAAAAAGAGGAAGGAAAAATTATACTAAGTCAAAATCCACCAAAAAATATACAGCACTTGTTTTAAAATATTAGGAATATTCCTCTTTTTATTTTTACACTAAATGTCCCTTAACTGATATTAAAAAGAAACACTCACAGCACATTATGAACGGATTACTAACAACACAATAGGCTAACGTGAGTCTTTAAATGTGTATGGCCAGTTTGGCAATAAGGAATCTCAAATATATAAAATAAAGCTACTTCAATATTTCAAAATTTAACAGATGCTTTGCTTCAAAGAGTTATGAGAGGAACCTTGTAAGTTCAGACGGACATGATCACGTTCTCCAAAATAAACGGTTTCATTTCAAGTAACCCTTTTTTCAAATAATATGTGAGTTTTTCCACTTTATGTTACAGACCATTCAAGCTCGTTACTGTGTAACAAGTCTGATTCTCGGCTAACGTACCCTGGTCCTTCTATCTACTTCAGTCTGGTTGAGAGTGAAGCCAATTGTGATGCCATTTCCTCTAACGGTAGTCTTCTGCCAGAGATAATGGTGGTCCAATCTTCTTATCAATGGTTGATGGCTGTCCTAAGCACTCAAGTGTTTTCCAACTTCTCCTTGAGAGGACTGGAAAGATTGACACAAGCCTGAAATAAAATGGAAGGAGTGGAGTTTGTATTGTTGTATTTCACTTCTGAGGCGACAGTGATAGATTGCCCATCTAGCTCTGTGAAGAGGAATATTGTGTTCTGCTTTGTGTATTGTATTTACCCCCATTTATTGGTCCTACTGCACACCCAGCCTACCTGGAGATAGGTAAAACTGCAGACCACAGTACCTGAGATGTTGGTTACGTAACTCCCATAACGTTACGGAACACCGTCTGAAGTCAGTCTTGGCAATATGCTTATGGCAGTTGGTTTCCCTCGCACCACAGAGCTTTCCCAACTGCACTGCCATTCCGACCTACAGCACTGATCTGATCACTCAATCCTCATCCTTCTCCTTTGGTTTCTCTCCCTCCACTTCTTCATCTCAGGCACCTTTAATCCCCACTGAGTGCAGGTGCCGCCAAATGATCCATGGAACCTCAGTGAGGAAACTGGTCATGCCCTCAACTGCAAACTTGATTATCCAATTTCCCATTTAAACATTGTGAAGCAGCACAGTTTTAATTAGCTAAAATTTTCACCACCATGGACCTCTAACACGCCTTACCACATACTTCCAGACAAAATAATATGTTGGCACCAAGTGTACCTGGAGACTGAATTCAATTCCCGGCTTGGTCATTCTCTGTGTTGAATTCATTTATATTCTAGTTTTCTTTCCACATCTGAAAAGGTTTGTTCAGTGTGAGCAACCTCAAAGTTGGATTGGTGACCAAATTCAAAGTGGCATATGACCGCCCCTACCCCATGTAACCCTCAATATGAATTATACAAGTCTAGAAAATGGATGAACAGATTGGTAGCATGATTTACTTGGAACAGGAAGCATTTCAGAAGTGTTTCAGGAAGCTACGAATGAGGTCAGTGAATTATGTAACAGGGTAGCCAGTGCTTGGGGATTTTGAAATACAGTAATACATGTGCTATTTAATATATTGCAGTATGGCTTCCTATGGTAAAGCAGTCTAGAATCTCTCCCTTTCTGAACGTCCATTTATGTGCATCCGGAAAGTATTCACAGCGCTTCATCACTTTTTCCACATTTTGTTATGTTACAGCCTTATTCCAAAATGGATTAAATTCATTTTTTTCCTCAGAATTCTACACACAACACCCCATAATGACAACGTGAAAAAAGTTTACTTGAGATTTTTGCAAATTTATTAAAAATAAAAAAATTGAGAAATCCCATGTACATAAGTATTCACAGCCTTTGCCATGAAGCTCGAAATTGAGCTCAGGTGCATCCTGTTTCCCCTGATCATCCTTGAGATGTTTCTGCAGCTTAATTGGAGTCCACCTGTGGTAAATTCAGTTGACTGGACCTGATTTGGAAAGGCACACACCTGTCTATATAAGGTCCTACAGTTGACAGTTCATGTCAGAGCACAAACCAAGCATGAAGTCAAAGGAATTGTCTGTAGACCTCCAAGACAGGATTGTCTTGAGGCACAAATCTGGGGAAGGTTACAGAAAAATTTCTGCTGCTTTGAAGGTCCCAGTGAGCACAGTGACCTCCATCATCCGTAAGTGGAAGAAGTTCGAAACCACCAGGACTCTTCCTAGAGCTGGCCGCCCATCTAAACTGAGCGATCGGGGGAGAAGGGCATTAGTCAGGGAGGTGACCAAGAACCCGATGGTCACTCTGTCAGAGCTCCAGAGGTCCTCTGTGGAGAGAGGAGAACCTTCCAGAAGGACATCCATCTCTGCAGCAATCCACCAATCAGGCCTGTATGGTAGAGTGGCCAGACGGAAGCCACTCCTTAGTAAAAGGCACATGGCAGACCGCCTGGAGTTTGCCAAAAGGCACCTGAAGGACTCTCAGACCATGAGAAAGAAAATTCTCTGGTCTGATGAGACAAAGATTGAACTCTTTGGTGTGAATGCCAGGCGTCACGTTTGGAGGAAACCAGACACCGCTCATCAGCAGGCCAATACCATCCCTACAGTGAAGCATGGTGGTGGCAGCATCATGCTGTGGGGATGTTTTTCAGTGGCAGGGACTGGGAGACTAGTCAGGATAAAGGGAAAGATGACTGCAGCAATGTACAGAGACATCCTGGATGAAAACCTGCTCCAGAGCGCTCTTGACTTCAGACTGGGGCGATGGTTCATCTTTCAGCAGGACAACGACCCTAAGCACATAGCCAAGATATCAAAGGAGTGGCTTCAGGACAACTCTGTGAATGTCCTTGAATGGCCCAGCCAGAGCCCAGACTTGAATCCGATTGAACATCTCTGGAGAGATCTTAAAATGGCTGTGCACCGACGCTTCCCATCCAACCTGATGGAGCTTGAGAGGTACTGCAAAGAGGAATGGGCGAAACTGGCCAAGGATAGGTGTGCCAAGCTTGTGGCATCATAGTCAAAAAGACTTGAGGCTGTAATTGCTGCCAAAGGGGCATCGACAAAGTATTGAGTAAAGGCTGTGAATACTTATGTACATGGGATTTCTCAGTTTTTTTATTATTTTTAATAAATTTGCAAAAATCTCAAGTAAACTTTTTTCACGTTGTCATTATGGGGTGTTGTGTGTAGAATTCTGAGGAAAAAAATGAATTTAATACATTTTGGAATAAGGCTGTAACATAACAAAATGTGGAAAAAGTGATGCGCTGTGAATACTTTCTGGATGCACTGTATGTGCACTCCTCTCTACAAATAGCATTAAGTTCAGCAAATTTTGCATGAATGCGGACACCAATATAACTTGAGTACCAAGCTATTAGCACCAAATTCTGTATTTCATTTTTTAAGTCTAGTATTTTCAACTAAATATACTGTAATGTTTAGCAATGCATACATTGGGTGATGACCAATGAGTACGTAGTCAAGGCACTGATGCATTTTCATCAAATCAGTCAACCTAGCATTGTTTATTGCAATAGGAAAGTATTTACCCATCCATCCATCCATCACCTTCTAAAGATCTCCATCCTAAATGTTCAGAACAGAAATGACATCAAGTAGCACGACTTCACTCCGAATGGGACATCAGAGTTTTAAAGTTGTTTTTCCATTTCAGGTCTGCAAATGTGTCTTCCATCATGACAGCATGCTAATAATACTGTATATCAAGAAACCAGAGTTCCTCCTCTACAATCTGCTTTCAGAAATACCTTAAGTCACTCAGGTTAAAAAGCACAGCTCACCCCAAAACCAGCAGGTGAGAGGGGGAGAAAATAAATAAGAGCGCAGAAGTCAAAAGAATCTTTGTCCGCATTTTTCCCATATTCCATCTTAACAATCAATTCATTTTAAGCTCTTATATTCAGGAGGTTGGATCACCTCCTGACAGCACTGGCACAAGGCTGAATCCTGCACCAAATAGGTTAATAATAATAATTCATTACATTTATATAGCGCTTTTCTCAGTACTCAAAGCGCTATCCACACAGGGAGGAACCGGGAAGCGAACCCACAATCTTCCACAGTCTCCTTACTGCAAAGCAGCAGCACTACCACTGCGCCACCTGTTAGGACAATTAGGTTAGGTTAGGTTATGCCACTATAGCCAGGTCAGCAGCTTTGTAGGGTGGTCATCATTCAACCTTAGACACAACCAAACAAAACAAGGACACAGGATCACTTTGAGAAGCTGCCACTTCAGCCATAGCACCCCTGTCTGTAAAATGAAACAGGAGCCACAAAGGCGGTGAGATGGAAGGAGTGACTGGTTTCATTACATGTGGATACCAGCATTCATTGTTGCTGTTGGATGGCAAGTACAGCATTTATTATGTGAAATATCATTGAAAAATGGGCGGCACGGTGGCGCAGTGGTAGAGGTAAGAGGTTCGTTTCCCGGGTCCTCCCTGCGTGGAGTTTGCATGTTCTCCCCGTGTCTGCTCCGGTTTCCTCCCACAGTCCAAAGACATGCAGGTTAGGTGGATTGGCGATCCTAAATTGGCCCTAGTATGTGTCCTGTGGTGGGTTGGCACCCTGCCCGGGATTGGTTCCTGCCTTGCGCCCTGTGTTGGCTGGGATTGGCTCCAGCAGACCCCCGTGACCCTGCGTTTGGATTCAGCAGGTTAGATAATGGATGGATGGATCACTGAAAAATGTAGAAGTTTAAACGAGAGAGCAAAGCTGAAACAATGGACTGCTTCAATTGGATTTTTACCACCGTGTACCATGCATAAGGAATCTGTAAGGAAGCTCTAAGGCGGATGATGTGTGAAGGCAACAAAAATATCAGAACAAAATGTCTGTCAGTATTCATTGTCCATTCTAGCCTCGAAGCGACTTTGGACATCACTGGCTGACCAGTTTTGTCTGTAGCTCCTGTCATTCCTGCCGCAGACCGGTGGCGCCTGCTGACATGGGCAAATATCAGTTTCTCTCAAGTGGAACTTGCCATTCCAGCAGCGGATTTCTGATCTGTTTTCCTTGCTGCAGACACCTTTGACACGTGGGCCTTAAACATGCCTGTCAGTTGACACGTTTTTGAAATCGACGCCTTGTGCTGATGGGACCCGACAACAAGACCCCTTTCAAAGTCTGACGTTTTTTTTGTGCTGCTCGCCCCTTCTGTGACTCCACGATATAAACTGCTCAGCTAGAAGGGCTTGTTTTGATACTACTTCAGGCCAAATGTATGATGTGTAGAGGAAAATGGGGTTTATTTGCATTGACACAAGGTGAAATTTCAAATCTTGCTTGCTGGCTTGTTTGATGGACACATATATCATGACTCTCATAGCTTAAGGAACAATAGAGAGCGGTCAGTTCACAGAAAACAAAAGGGAAAATGTGGATAGCGCTTTGAGTACTGAGATAAGCGCTATGTAAATGTAATGAATTATTATTATTATTATCTTTGTGTTCATCCATTTACAATTTGTAGCCCGTGTATGCTTATTTTTATTTTATTAGCATAGTACAATTGTTTGCACCAATAATTTAAAACACAAAACATTATCAGATTATCCATCCATCCATTATCCAACCCGTTATATCCTAACTACAGGGTCACGGGGATCTGCCAGAGCCAATCCCAGCAAGGCAGGAGACAAACCCTGGGCAGTGCACACACACACACACCAAACACACACTAGGGACAATTTAGAATCGCCAATGCACCCAACCTGCATGTCTTTGGACTGTGAGAGGAAACCCACGCAGACACAGGGAGAACATGCAAACTCCACGCAGGGAGAACCCGGGAAGTGAACCCCTTACTGCGAGGCAGCAGCGCTACCCACTGCGCCACCGTGCTGCCCCTTATCAGATTAGGATCTTCTTTAAAACAGTGTCAAGCTCTGCAACTGCACATCATTCTGTAAGTCAATAAAGCCATTATATTACAAAGTTCTATGGTGACACAACTAGCTCCTGGGACAAAAGCATTTGGAGGAAAATGTACAGAAGAGGAATGCATGCAGCTAATAAAGCCACCTTAGTAATAATTCCTCCTTTATATAGCAGTATAATAAGAACTAACCCAGCTAGCACTTGTTTACTCAAAGAGTTGTGGAAATGTGAAACAAGCTACCGAGCTGTGTAGTTGAAGCAGAAACCTTGACATCCTTTTAGAGGTATTTGGAGGCTATTAGGACATCTTAGCCAATTATTTGAACAAATGAACTTGATGAACTAAATGACCTCCTCTCGTTTATCAAATTTCTTTTGTACTCATATAAATATACTGTACTGTGCAAAAGTTTTAGGCAGGTGTGAAAAAATGCTGTAAACAAAGAATGCTTTCAGAAATATAAATAATGATTGTTTATTGTTATCAATTCACAAAATGCAAAGTGAGCGAACAAAAGAAAAATCTAAATCAAATCAATATTTGGTGTTCCTACCTTTTGCCTTCAAACCAGCATCAGTTCTTATCGGTCCACTTGCACAAAGTCAGGGATTTTGTAGGATTCTAGTCAGGTGTCTGATCAACCAATTCTACCAGACAGGTGCTAATGATCATCAATGTCACACGTAGGTTGAAACACAGTCATTAACTGAAACAGAAACAGCTTCAAACTGGGTGAGGAACACTACATGCAAGACTATTCTGCAATCCTGTCCTGGATAAGTGGGTTAAGAAGATTGATGGATGGACAGATGGATAAAAGTGCAACTCTACTGTGCAATTTAATGCCACATTATGTGCAACCCCTTACATATAAAAAAATCTAAAGAGCATCACCTGCCCAGATGTTTCAGGCGGCAGTTGAGCTGGAAATACAGTTGTGCATATACAGTCAAAGTAAAAAGTATGAACCGTTTGGAATGATCTGGTTTACTGCATGAATTGGTCATAAAAAGTGATGTGATCTTCATCCAAGTCACAGGTCCTGATCTACACAATGAGTTTAAGCCAATGGCACACTAACAATTCTACTCTTTCATGTCTTTATTTTACAAATGCGTTCAATGTTCACAGTGGTAGTGGAAAAAGTAAGTGGACCTTGGGATTTAATAACTGGTTGACCCTCCTTTGGCAGCAATGACCTCAACCAGGCGCTTCCTGTAATTGCACATCATTCTGGGTGGGGGGTGGGGATGTGGGGGCTATTGTAGCCCATTCTTCCCCGCAGAACTGTCTTAACTCTTCCATATTCTTTGGTTGTCTTCTCTGTATGGCTCTCTCTCTTCAAGTCATTCCACAGCATCTCAATAGGATTGAGATCTGGGCTCTGACTGGGCCAGCCCGCCTCTGGCTACAACTTTAGCTTGACAGCATTTGTAGTAAATAGTTGTTTGGTCCACATCCAACGTTTTAAAACCAAAATCTCTAGACAACAGACACGGCTCCTTTTTTCGGCAAAAGTTCTTCTGTGTCATCATGTTCAACTTTATCGTCTGCTACAGCTTCAGCTTCGGAATGTTCTCGTGTCAGTTTTCACCGCTCAATACCTCCACTAATGCATGTACAGTAATCCCTCCTCCATCGTGGGGGTTGCGTTCCAGAGCCACCTGCGAAAAAAGAAAATCCGCGAAGTAGAAACCATATGTTTATATGGTTATTTTTATATTGTCATGCTTGGGTCACAGATTTGCGCAGAAACACAGGAGGTTGTAGAGAGACAGGAACGTTATTCAAACACTGCAAACAAACATTTGTCTCTTTTTCAAAAGTTTAAACTGTGCTCCATGACAAGACAGAGATGACAGTTCTGTCTCACAATTAAAAGAATGCAAACATATCTTCATCTTCAAAGGAGTGCGCATCAGGAGCAGAGCCTGTCAGAAACAGAGAGCAAAGCAAACAAATCAATAGGGCTGTTTGGCTTAAGTATGCGAAGCACTGCGGCACAAAGCTGTTGAAGGCGGCAGCTCACACCCCCTCCGTCAGGAGCAGGGAGGGAGAGATAGAGAGAGACAGAGAAAAACAAACAGTCAAAAATCAATACGTGCCCTTTGAGCTTTTAAGTATATGAAGCTCCGTGCAACATGTCGCTTCACTAAGCAGCTGCACACAGAAGGTAGCAACGTGAAGATAATCTTTCAGCATTTTTAGACAAGCGTCCTTATCGTCTAGGTGTGCGAACAGCCCCCCTGCTCACACCCCCTACGTCAGGATCAGAGAAAGTCAGCTCAAGAGACACAGAGAAAAGTAAGTTGGGTAGCTTCTCAGCCATCTGCCAATAGCGTCCCTTGTATGAAATCAACTGGGCAAACCAACTGAGGAAGCATGTACCAGAAATTAAAAGACCCATTGTCCTCAGAAATCCGCGAACCAGCAAAAAATCCGCGATATATATTTAAATATCCTTACATATAAAATCCGCGATAGAGTGAAGCCGCGAAAGGCAAAGCGCGATATAGCGAGGGATCACTGTACTCCGTTGCATGCATGTTTAGCAGTGTAGCAGTGAAAAAAGACGCCCCTTAAACAGTTTCCTGCTGTGCCACATTCTGAACGTTGTTTAGGCTATTTAAACTGGTATTGCGGTATAAGAAAAATCCATATCATAACAAAAATAAAAAACAGTTTTCGGTATGAACCGGTATACTGCCCAGCACTAGATTGATCTAATGTTACTACTTGCTGAGAAGGAGACATTTCTGAGTTATGTCCAGAAAAAGGCTGCACTTACTTTTGACATACATTGCCCTCAATAAAACAATAAATCTAAATAGCAATTTCTGCTGTATACACAATCAGTTTAGGTTAGAGATTAAAAGATGAGTATTACTGTAAGTGCAAAATGTGTCCTTTAATTCTTTAACATTTCTATGTAAATATGCTTTAAAATTCTAATATAAAGTAATACTCAGACTTTTAGGTGTTTTCTGTAGACGCATATAAAGATCGAGTAGTGATGGGTTTAGCCTTTCAACTTTTTTTTTTGGTGTTAACCTTTATAGTCAACATCCTACATGAATATGAAAATAGAGAAATATCCATGAAAGAGAAGGAAATAATTTTGTTGCTGAAGGAAACAAAAATACATAAAAGCATAACAGACGTGGACAAAGCAAAATTAACAACAAAAATGAAAGTGTGTACTTAACAAAATGGGTCAGTTTTAGAAAACATTGCACTTGATGATGATGCCATGGCTCAGCTAGGGTTGTTGCCCTGCCTGGCCCTGTTGTTATTTTATTTAAATATTATTTTCCTTGTTATGTTAATATTTTTGGATTTGTTTGGTTTTTTTTAAATGTAATTCTATCCATCCATCCATTCTCTTCCGCTTATCCGAGGTCGGGTCGCGGGGGAAGCAGCTTGAGCAGAGATACCCAGACTTCCCTCTCCCCGGCCACTTCTTCTAGCTCTTCCGGGAGAATCACGAGACGTTCCCAGGCCAGTTGGGAGACATAGTCCCTCCAGCGTGTCCTGGGTCTTCCCCGAGGCCTTCTTCCTATTTGGACGTGTCCGGAACACCTCACCAGGGAGACGTCCAGGAGGCATCCTGATCAGATGCCCGAGCCACCTCACCTGACTCCTCTCGATGCAGAGGAGCAGCGGCTCTACACTGAGCCCCTCCCGGATGACTGAGCTTCTCACCCTATCTTTAAGGGAGAGCCCAGACACCCTGTGGAGGAAACTCATTTCAGCCGCTTGTATTCGCGATCTCGTTCTTTCGGTCACTACCCATAGCTCATGACCATAGGTGAGGGTAGGAACATAGATCGACTGGTAAATTGAGAGCTTTGCCTTACGGCTCAGCTCCTTTTTCACCACGACAGACCGATGCAGAGCCTGCATTACTGCGGACGCTGCACCGATCCGCCTGTCGATCTCACGCTTCATTCTTCCCTCAATCGTGAACAAGACCCCGAGATACTTGAACTCCTCCACTTGAGGCAGGATCTCGCTCCCAACCCTGAGAGGGCACTCCACCCTTTTCCGGCTGAGGACCATGGTAATTTTCTGATATATATATATATATATAGTATATATATATATATATATATATATATATATACACAGTATATATATATATATATATATACACAGTATATATATATATATATATATATATATATATATATATATATATATATATATATATAGTATATATATATATATACAGTATATATACACAGTATATATATACAGTATATATATATATATATACAGTATATATATACAGTATATATATATATATATATATATATATATATATATATATATATATATATATATATATACACAGTATATATATACAGTATATATATATATATATACAGTATATATATACAGTATATATATATATATATATATATATATATATACACACACATCTATACTAATAAAAGGCAAAGCCCTCACTGACTCACTCACTCACTCACTCATCACTAATTCTCCAACTTCCCGTGTAGGTGGAAGGCTGAAATTTGGCAGGCTCATTCCTTACAGCTTACTTACAAAAGTTAGGCAGGTTTCATTTCGAAATTCAAAGTGTAACGGTCATAACTAGAACCTCTTTTTTGTCCATATACTGTAATGGACTGCAGCTCGCTGGCCGTGGTAGGCAGAGTTGTGTATCGCGTCATCACGCCTCCCACGTAATCACGTGAACTGACTGTGAACGCAGTACATAGAAAACAAGGAAGTGCCCCAAAGAGCGCTGAAGAAAACATTCATTACACAATTGAGAAGGCAGCGAAACAATAAGAAGCGAGCGAGTGACGCATACAAGCATATTCATAAGTGCAGCTACTGCGGAAACAAAGCACGGTGTAAAACGTAAGTTTAAATTAAGTTTGGCAAGATTGCTTTTCTCCTGTACAACTATACGTTGCATTCTCAACAGTAAGCTTGCACGACTTGGTCATATTACAACCAGAGTGCTGAACTGACAACGTGGTATACAAAGAGAACTATAACAATCGTAATAAACGAACAATAAAACAGCGGAGAACCCGTGGATTAAATAAAAAGGCTGCTTCCTTGGCGAAGCAAGGAAAAAGGATGGCCTTATATGGCGTTCGTTTATAAAACAGCGGAGAAGACTGTAAAGACTGCTTCACAAAAAAACAGCAGAGCGTCTTATATGAGCAGGCATTCAGCTAAAGAAAGGAATCAATAAATAACTATAATCGTAATAAACGAACAAAAAATAGCGGAGAATCCACAGATTACATAAAGTAAATGGGTACCTGAACAGAAAAGTGAGTCTCAAATACCTACACAATAACAATTGTAATAAACGAACAATAAAACAATACAGAACCGCTAAGCAAGGAGAAAGGATGGCCTTATATGGCGTTCGTTTATAAAACAGCGGACAGACTGTGTAAAGGCAGCTTCACAAAAAAACAGATCCTTAACAAATTGTTATTGGTATATTTTCCCTCAATTTAAAAAGGTTTTCTTTTCTTCTTAATTAAAATTTAAAAGCAATACTTCACCGCTGCGAAGCGCGGGAATTTGGCTATATGCAGTGAGTGTGTACGCCTGATGAGCCCAGAATTAGGGCGAAACATGTGTCGCGTACTCTTTGCATTATTTGACAGTAAACTATTTTCAACCATTCTATGATCTGCTTCTCACAACTGAGAGCACGGTGGCGGATGTTAGCTGACTTGCTGGCCAACCACAAGCGTTACCTGGTAGGTAACCACCCATACAATCAGATTGTGATTCAGACTACGAATGCCATGAATGTAATTACCCCGATCTACATGCTGTCAAATAAATGAACCACACGCCGTGGCGCAATGTTAGGGGCTTTGCCTCTAGCGCTGATGTCCGAGGTTCGATTCCCATAAGGGAGTGCAGTAAGTGTGTACGCCTGATGAGCCAAGAACACGTGTCACGTGTTGGAATATTCCTTTCCCGAGTTCCCCTTCCAGAGCTTATAAACAAGTCCACAGTTCTCACCCCTGCTGCCGGCAGGCGAAACGACGAGTCCTAGCAATTGCGGAGTCCTAGCAGCAATCAAATCTTCGCCATAAAAGATCTAAAGTCAGTCTTGTGCCATGATACAGTACAGTAAGTCCTTCGATAAGCTCACCTGAATCTGTAGGAAATAGCAGAACGTTCAATTCGCCGGTCAAAAGAATTACTTCCACACAACCAACAGGACCGGAGAAGCTCCCGGACTTCATCACATGGCCCATGCAGTAGCTGATCTGCTTTTTTTTTTGATGTTTTCCCCCATTTTCTTGACTCTCTTCTCTCTCTTTAAATGGCGCGGTTTATGCAAATCAGTAAGTCAGTCATTATCCAACCCGCTATGTCCTAACACAGGGTCACGGGGGTCTGCTGGAGCCAATCCCAGCCAGCTCAGGGCGCCAGGCAGGAACAAACTCCTGCGCAGGACACACACGCACCCACATCACACCACGCGGTTTATGCAAATCGCTCCCCAAAAAAAAGGAAACTGGAAGTCCCACCTCTGGGGCACCACCGTCAATCTCAGGCTGTAAGAACGATCCCCACACCACCCACCCGATCGACAGCAGAAAAACATATTACTGTATAGTTATGTGGCAGCGCTACAAGATTACAGATTGGTTTTGCTTGATTTCTGTTGCCTTTTAGGTATGCCGTTTTTTGCTTATTTTGTTGCCTATTTTGCTCTTCTTCTTCTTAATTCTTTAATACTTTTTATTACTTATTAGGAGACTCTGTTTTGGTATATGGTTATCCTCTCCTCTTTACAGCACTTTTGGAATTTATTGAACTTTAAAAGCCTTAACCCAGTTTTGGGTCCTGCAGTCTGGGGAGCCCACTTTTGAGTTTAGAGCTGGTCTGCCTCAGGGAGACACAACTTGTGTGGGTTTCTTAGGGGCTACAACCCTTCTGTTATGGGTTACCCCATCAGAACTCACAACGGCTTACAAAAATATAACAGAGTGAAGGTATCATAGTCTACTGTTTGCAAAAGACTTAGAGCAAAGTATAAACGTCACACCATCCATCCATCAATCCGTTACCCACCCTGCTATATCCTAACTACAGGGTCACGGGGATCTGCTGGAGACAATCAAAGCTAACACAGGGCGCAAGGCAGGAAACAAACCCTGGGCAGAGCGCCAGCCCACCGCAGTAAACGTCACACCATAAGATACAAAACTCTGATCACCGTCAGGAAGGTCAAATTAGACGTTTCTAAACAAAAGCGCTAAAATGAAACAGTAAAGTTCAGCTAAGAACAGATAAAACAAACTTCAAAATATCACAAAGTGAAAGTTAGTAAATGAAGGTCTAAAGCACGGCATTTCTGTGGAAGTGGTATCATGCAGAGGGTGCAGACCTATAAATACCTGGGAGTGCAGCTGGATGATAAATTGGACTGAACTGCCAATACTGATGCTCTGTGCCAGAGAGGACAGAGCCGACTATACTTCCTTAGAAGGCTGGTGTCCCTCAACATCTGCAATAAGATGCTGCAGATGTTCTATCAGATGGTTGTGGCGAGCGCCCTCTTCTACACGGTGGTGTGCTGGGGAGGCAGCATAAAGAAGAGGGACGCCTCATGCCTGGACAAACTGGTGAGGAAGGCAGGCTCTGTTGTAGGCACGGAGCTGGACAGTTTGACATCTGTGGCAGAGCGACGGGCACTGAGCAGACTCCTGTCAATCATGGAGAATCCACCGCATCCACTGAACAGGATCATCTCCAGACAGAGGAGCAGCTTCAGCGGCAGACTGCTGTCACCGTCCTGCTCCACTGACAGACTGAGATCGTTCCTCCATCACACTATGCAACTCTTCAATTCCACTCGTGGGGTGTAAATGTTAAAATTATACAAAGTTATTGTCTGTCTGTATACCTGCATTGTTATCACTCTTTAATTTAATATTTTCTTTATCAGTATGCTGCTGCTGGAGTATGTGAATTTCCCCTTGGGATTAATAAAGTATCTATCTATCTATCTATCTATCTATCTATCTATCATGTGGCCAAAAGTTTCCAGATATGGAAGTGAGGGTTCTTTTCCAAGCAGCAGCTATGATTTGAATCTGTTGTTTCTGTTCTCCTCATCGCCATCATGAACTGACAAATTCTTGGTGATCCTGCAATGAAGATAATGTGAAACAGTACAGCAGTCAGTATGCTGCAGATGTTGTTTGGTGGTTTATTAGGTGGCATCTGTTTAATGAATTTGTTTTTGTTAATTTCTGCGCATGTCAGGCCTACTGACTATAGATACCTATACACACTCAAATGAGATTTGGATAGTTTGCAAAATTATTTAAAAAACAGTCCAAAATAGAATCAAGTCACTTTTAGCTGCAATGCGAACATAACCTTTGACAAATAATCACTGATTTTATTGATTAGTATTTGCAATCAAATACCAAGTTTGACACCGATTGCCCACAACACAGGGATACAGTGGTTAGTGCTGCTGCCTCCGAAATCCAACAGTGAGTCATCTCTTTGGAGTTTGCTTCCTCGTCCCAAAGACATTGGCCCAGTACAAGAGTGAGTGTGGGCATGTGTGAGAGTGGACTCGATGATGGACTGGTACCAGTCCATGGCGTTTGCCTGACCTGAGCCCCGCTAACATACATGCCGGACAGTGTCCTGTGCTACCCCAATAGGCTCCAGCATCTCATGATTCTTAAGTGAGTTTGCGGTTTTACGACTAAATTTATAATTACTTGAATGTGGGGGATGACGGCACAGAAAGAGTCATGCAGCACACTATTGCCTCGTATGCATCCTTTCATTGTGAACTTGAACTGTTTGTGTTTACTGCAAACAATATACTCGCAATGCCGATGACAAACACAACATGTATATATCTATTTATTTATTTATTTTTTTACACAAATGAATAGGGTGCAATTCAGAAACACAAAAAGTGCTCATTAGCATGTTGGAAGTTTAACACACAAGCTTTTATATGATGACAATTCATTCACACTATTTTTTGTGCTAGCAACACTGTAGCAGCAAAGGAGTCATTAAATTAATTTTAATTAGCACTCTTTGTGGAAGGTTCATTGGACGTCTGCAGCAAGAGCACGTCAATCACTGCTGCATGACTAGCATATTGTGTCTGAATGTGAATAAGAAAATCTGGGAGTGCTAAAGAAAAGAAAAGAAAAAAAAGTGTGCTAATGAATGCGCGCTGTGAAAACAACGTAAAGTTGCAAGCAGGTTTTGGCCCTGGGAGCATTCTTTTTGAAATAACCTAGGAACACAAAGCTCTTCTCTATTCATTTTTTTTTGTTTTACCCCACAAGATGCCCTTCACACCCCTTGACCTAAGCATCATCTATTAATCCATCGAGCTTTAATACCAGTCTGACTCACAAGGGAATCACAGCCTGTCCCCTCAGCAGTGCACACAAGGCAGGCCTTCCTTCACCATAGACGGGACATCAGGATGTCACCTTGGGTACATTATCAATCTTAAAATTTCTTACAGGATATTTTGCATGCATTTGTTGGCGCTATACTGTACTTCACATTTGCAAATAACAAACTTATTATTTTCTATTCCATTCTAACAGTAAAATGCAGGAACACAATAATCATATCTTAAAAACAGAACATCACATGTAATTGTAAGTGGTAATTACCAATGGATTGATGCATTTGATTAGATAAACGTTACTAATCCCAAGGGGAAATTCCAAGAATTCACACTGCCAGTCACTCTGTAATATCCCACACAGGATCTCCTCCAAACACAGTAAGTACACAAGAGTGCTGCCTCAAGCCTGTCATTTCTGAGTACTTGACATAGCGACTGACTATCACTAGCACTAACAAACATTCTGGCGTCAACTAAGACACACAAAGGCTTACTAACTTCTTGTTATGTGTGTCACTTACCAACCAACAGGGTCTCGCATCTACCATACTTGTTTTTTTTTAATTAAGGTGAGACCTCTCAGCCCTGTGGGTAAGAACACAATAATCTTTCCTTACCAGATTACCTAATATTTATTTCAATCACTCAATATATAAAGACAAAGTATAAAAATGTAAGCGCAATGTGGTGTTTATTAAAGTTTAATAATACTAATAGAAGAAAAGTATAATCTTCTTCTATAATACGCTACCGTGGCTGTTCGTTTGTCTGTCCAGGATTTTAAATCACCTGTAGCTCGCAAACTGTTTCACCCATTGACTTGAAATTTGGTACACACATACTATGTGACATCTACTATCCGCTTTCGGGGTGATGATTTTATTACTCTTTTTATTCTTATTTTATTTTATTGTAGAATCAACTCTCGGCAGTGCGCAGCAGGGTGGCTGTGCGGCGCATGTGTGCGGGCGCCGTTCTCATTCCCTACCATCTTCGCTAATCATTCTTGAAGCAGATTGAAGACTTAAGTGCCAGCTTAAGTGAAAAATTAAAGAAAACGTACTAAGTAATTGCAACACAAAAACTAACTTAATCAGTTTTAACGCGAAAAAATGCCGACGAAAGAAGAGAAGCAGCGGAACGCTAGGGTGAGGTAAAGAAGAGCTGCTCAGGAAGTGGCAAGTGCATCAACCTCTGAGCAAACGAACGATAAACGCACAGAGAAAGAGGAGGAAAACTAGGAATGCTCAAGTCAAGTGTATTCCACAAATGCGCTGTTACTGGTAGACAATAAAATGGATAGCATAAGTCTGGATATAGTCTTAGAAAAGATTACTAAAAATCAGCATTATCAAGGGTGGATGTTTTTCTGAGCTTATTTTTTAATTTAGCAATCGGTGTGATGCATAAATTATGTTTGCCAACATTCAGATGAAAAGGTGACTCTCTTTCTTTCATTCTTTCTTTTTGACGTGTCATGATCTCTGATGTCGGTTCCTGGGTTGTACCTCTGCTTTCTTTCACGTGGGCTATTATTTATGTTGAAGTTCCATGTGGATCTCCAGGACATGTGACATTACACACATTTCATTGACGAGCTGTACTTGTAATTAACGATTCCACTCAAAGTCTCCGATCCTTTTTCCACCTCTGCACTATTTCGTATTCCCAAGTTATAAAGTAACAAATAGGTGTAATCCTAAAGACTTAATCCTAATTGCTAATCCTAATTGCTTAGGACGGAGTGGTGGCTCTGAGGCTAGGGATATGCACTGGCAATCGGAAGGTTGCCGGTTCGAATCCCGTAAATGCCAAAAGGAACTCGGCTCTGTTGGGCCCATGAGCAAGGCCCTTAACCTGCAATTGCTGAGCGCTTTGAGTAGTGAGAAAAGTGCTATATAAATGCAAAGAATTATTATTAAGAAATTTGCATTGTTCTCTTTTACTGCTACCATTAAGTTATAAACTGATTGAAACTGATGCATTAATGTTATACATTACTTGTGTAATACAGGAAGAGTGAACAAAAAAGGATGCTTTCAATATTAATTGCCTCTGTAGTTTATGTCTTATAAATTCAGTTCATCCTAAATCATTTAAGCAAAATTAAAACTTAATGTAAGCAGGCTGCAGCTTCAGAATATGAAGATTTTACACTACAGGACATCCTTTGCGATGATGTGAATAAGAGGCATACATAAAATTGATTTTACTAGTGTACCGCAGAACTGCGCTGTACAGCCGTGCAGAAAACACGTGTAAACTCAGAAATATAAACGGGTGTTCAAAGAGCTCAGTTCAACTTTAAATACCCTCAAAAACTCTTTATTGAGTTTTGCATTTTGCAATTGCCAATAAAATTATAGAGATGGAAACTCGATGTTTCGCTCATTACTAATATCCACCTATTTGTACTTGCCATTTTGTTAGCATTAATTACTTCTGTTTGCTGCATTGATGGGGACATTGATGAGTTGTTTTCAAAAGATATAACTGCAACCACTTCCGCAGAGAGATATACAGTATAATATTTTACTTACTAAATGTTAAACATATATGTAAACTGAACTGTATTTAATGTATTATAAATGTAATCTGCCATCTATCTGCCTAAGTTTGAAGTTGGCCCACTTCTACCTATAATGACTTTGCTGATTCTAGGGTATCCAGTGATCTCCCTGACTTAGTGTCACCTTCAAATGTAACCAGCTTTTGTCATTCTTTATTGAAAAGGGTAAATAAAACACTAGGTACCCAGAAATCTGTGCCAATGAAAGAAAACCTTTATAAGGTTCATTTGATGTATTATTTTCACGCCTTGCTTGAATCAAGCGCATGTGCATTGAGTATCTCAACAGAACATATTTGTGCCAACTGATCTCGTATGTCACCTGCTTATCTGCTATCTACAGTATGCTGTACTGTGAGACTCTTGATTTTTGAGAAGTTCAACTTTAAACCTCATTTAGCTAGCGAAGGATGTTTTTGCTTATATTGTCTATAAAAAAGATTACATAACTGATTATTAAGCATGTGATGATCTTTTACTACCCTCTCATTTCAAGGTAAAGTAAGAGGCTTTGCTAGCACTATTTTGTAAATGAAAATAGAAAATTTCTTGCAGGCTCTCTGAAGTATCATAGATCAAGAACCTTCCACATACTGTTATTAGCAGACTTCAAGAAGCCTTTACCGATATTATTTTGAAGAGATAAGATTGGGACAATGAAAAAAAAGGCTTTCAAGGAAGATGTAAAGTCAATTGTCAAAAACCAGCATGGATGAAATACCAGAAACTGGGAATTAACTCATTTCAGTTATGTTAGACTTGACTTCATAAAACCAGACTAGCCAAGAACAGACTTCTAACAAAATTAAACTTATTTGTTTGAATCAAAAGGGGAAGATTAAATGAATGCATCACCATCCTGAATAGTCAACATAGCTGACAATGCGAGAGAAATTTATATTTTAAAGAAAAATTGAGATTTGTGTTACAAATAGCTTTACCTGCTGGACTATTTTTATTACAATAAGCCTGAGGGAGCCCCAACATGTCATCATAGAAGATCAGCATGACAAGATTGTGGAATATACAAGAAATGACCTTAAGTATGTTAGGTTCATTTGCAGAACACTGTCAAGAAACATTTAGTTTGCACCAATCAGCATGCAGATAAAACACACAATCATTTAACACACCTGTGTCTTAATATTATCTAAAAGTGGCAAAATAATTAAACATATCAAGAGTCTTTGGCACACATTTATCTAAAGAGAAACCTTTAATTTATACAGTATAAATAATAAGTTATAGAATGGCAAAAAATTCAGGTGCATTTGAGGACTGTGCAGGCACTGTAGTCCTCAAATGAAGTGAGTTCAATAGGGGGGTTTAGAACCTCCTGAATTCATTTTATGGTTTAGGGGGACAAAGCCAATCTCACCCAGACTGGGAAAAAGCCTGAAAAAAGGCCTGGACAGGCTACCCTTTACCAGAGATCATTCTCACTCACACACACACACAAAATAGACACACCTTAAATAAAATTAATGTGAATTAAAATTTGTGAATTTCCCCTTGGGATTAATAAAGTATCTATCTATCTATTAAAAAAAAAAAACTTTTGTAATTAATTCCTTCTTTGTTTGAGGATGTCTGGTTATAGTTATTTTAATGAAATGGGACATGCAAAGCTATTCAGTTATGACAAATATTATAATAACAGAAGTGAAAAGCAAACTTTATTATAGTTCGTGACCATTATCAGGTGTTTGTGACCATTTCAGGTGAATATGGCACTCTGATGGTAAATTGTAGGGTGACCAGATTTTCAAAGTCCCAAACCTGGACATGTAGTATGTATACCCAGACATAAATCCCATCCTTGTATATTTAATGCCTGCTTTATCTCATCATCAGCGAGGGGTCGGGACATTGGGGGGAAAGAAAAACACTCACAAATGAACACAGATTATTCTGTGCAGTGCTTGATGCGGAAACAAATAAATGGCAGGACTCTGTTTGTCTGGCTATTGGTCCTTAGTGCATGCAGTTCAAATTTAACACAAGTTCTTAATTAATCTTTCTCCCTCTGGAGATTTTACCATGCAATTATACGTACAGTATATGGGCTTAGCCCTTGGAGCTTGAGCATGTTGTTTTAAATATATCGTAAGGATGTTTGTGAGAGTAATGTTTTATTAGATGGATAGCCAGTTAAAACCAGGACATTTTGATATGCTTCAGTTATTTATCAGGACCCATAGCCTGAAACTGGGACTGTCCCTGTCACCGTGACATCTGGTCACTCTAGTAAATTAAAGTAGCAGTGAAATATTGAATCACTGTAATTTGCAGATAATGGTGCAATGAGGTTGGTGTGGTGTATGGTTAATACAGAGTAAATGTCTATTTACTGTTGAGCATAACAGTACAGGGGACATCAATCACAGCTAGATAGCCTTTTGTTTTCGTTTCTTTGCATTTCATACTTTTAAGGTTAGGAAGATCGTGTAACATACCTGTTACAACTTAATGCATCAGAAGAACTGAGGTGCTAATGCACTCATTCTCTTTTGCTTGCGTTCAAGCCACTGGGAAGACTTCATAAAGCAAAAATGATTTGCAGATATAGGGGTGGTTTCTATGCTGGACGTACAGATGGAGGACTGCAGCCCTGTGTATGCTCAAGCAGCCGGTGGAAGAGAATCCCTACCCGTGCACACAGTCTGCAGGTGCTTCACTAACCTGTACTGGGGATCTGTTTGACGTCAGTAGTGGCTATCAGCGGTAAAAAAAAAAAAAAAAAAGAGCAAAATATAGAAGTTGGTGCACCTGCTGTCAAGGTAGAACTGAAACAGTAATTTGCAAAGAATGTTTCTTTGTTTGAAGATAGACGAGTCTGGAAATTTGCCAATGTTTTTCAATGAGAGATTTAGAACTTTTAAAACTGTGTACACTGCAGTCTGTTCAAGATTTCTCAATGAAAACTGAAGTTTCCCGGCAAATTTCCTTGAAGTGTAAGGGCGTCACATTTCAACAAAATTGATTCATGGGAGGCTGAGTTTCTTCCTGCGGACAGAGAGACAGATAGACAGACACAGTTATAACAACAGGTGCACGCTTTATATGTGAATGCTGCTAAAAAAAAAAAGTGAATTATTATTATCTCATCATTCTTTTGGTATGTCCTGGGTAAAAAATGTTACAGAATGTCACTTTCCCCTTTAAGTGTCAATTTTGTGATAACACTTGGCCTTGCAACAGGTACACAAGTATGGTTCCCACCATAAGAAAGTAACAGAAAATGGCAAACTGCAAAAAAGGCTCATAAAATAGCAGAAGTGTGGCATCATCATAATGATAAAAATAAATAAATAATACAGTAATCCCTCACTTATCGCGGGAGATAGGTTCCAAGGCCGACCGCGATAACTGAATTTCCGCGAAGTAGGGACACCATATTTATTTAATTATTTAACGTGTATTTGGACGTTTTTAAACCCTCCCTGTATTGTTTACAACCCACCCTTTACTCTATTAATAACAGGGACAACTGCTCAGCAATATGAAATCGGTAGATAAGTTTACACTTACTGTATAGCAAAGTACACGTAGCAGCTTGTAGGCGGTCATGACGTCGTCGACCTTGTTGCAAAGATTCCTAAAGCAGATTCCATCCAGACTACTGCCTTATCACATCCACTTGCAACTCGTTTTGCACCCTGGTTAAAGGACACTGCGGCCATAGATCTTACATGCTTTTCCTCCTTTTTAAATAAAAAGAATCATGGACTCATTGATGCTGTAATGGTGTCCTGCAGCGGTGTAGCTGTTCCCTTCCTTCAACATATCCAAAACTTTTACCTTTTCTGCAATCATTTGCATCTTCTGTTGGCGCTTGGACACGGCCCCTGAAGCAGTAGCACGTTAATGCTGAATGAGTGAGATGAGACTTCCTGGTTAATGCAGCACTCCGTCGCTGAGCCAATCAGCAGCACACAGGAACTTAACTGCGTGCTCTGATTGGGTAGCTTCTCAGCCATCCGCCAATAGCATCTCTTGTATGAAATCAACTGGGCAAACCAACTTAGGAAGCAAGTACCAGAAGTAAAAAGACCCATTGTCCGCAGAAACCTGCGAAGCAGCGAAAAATCCACGTTATGTATTTAGATATGCTTACATATAAAATCCGCGAAGTCGTGAATCCGCGAAAAGTGAACCGCGAAGTAGCGAGGGATTACTGTAAAGCAAAAGCCAAATAGCTCAAAATAATGTGTGGAAATGATGCTAAACCAGAAAGAATGTGACGCATGACACATACAGCATATTTTTGTATATTGCTGCAGTGCAGGGGTCAGTGTTAATGGATACTACACTACATCTTGTATGCGTTAAGAATTTGGAAACCAGTTTTGGTAGGTCAGAAAATTTTTCTTGAACCACAAAGATTTTTATATTTCGAAAGCTCAGTTTTCAAACTTTGTTCTTTGCTTGAGAAAGTTACTGCTTTTTATTTTTTTGTTGGAGTTTTTGGGTGGGTCACATTGCCATTTAAGAAAATGACCATTGGCAGATAATGGGTTTCTAGGAGGTCCTGCCTGGTGACGCGTGACCTCCTCCATGAATTGCAGCAGGAAGACTTCCTATAAATCAGAGCGTAGGGCAGAAGCCCCTCTGTCCAAGAAAGAGATACGATGAGTCAATAAGAACGGCTAAATAGTCAAGTTTTCTACATTCTGGTTTTGATTCGTAGCAGTTTTGCTTCAACTTGTGTTTGGTCTTTGGTACAATAATAGAGTTTTAGTGAACAACTATTTGCAATTGTCTTTGATTACAGTTACGCCCTTTGTGTGAAAGACTGCTTTTTGTTTTTAAGTAAGTAAGTGAACTTTATTTTCATTCATACCATACAACAGTACAACAACGGATGCATAGCTGAATGAAATTGCGTTTCTCCAGGCTCAATGTGCAGACATAAAAGACAGGTGCATAAAAGACAACATACAGACATTACAAACATTTCACTTCTTACACAAAAAGTAGGTAAGACAGCGTAAGACAGCACAAGGCAGCACAGTACAAACAATAAAAACAAAAATATATAAATGTAAGCCAGTCAGTGGGTGAAATATAATATAAAAGAAAATATTGCACTATATGGATACAATATTTATACATCCATCCATCAATCCAGTATCCAACCCGCTATATCCTAACTACAGGGTCACGGGGGTCTGCTGGAGCCAATCCCAGCCAACACAGGACGCAAGGCAGGAAACAAACCCCGGGCAGGGAGCCAGCCCACCGCAATATTTATACATGATATATAAAATATAGACAATGTAATATTGTATGATATTACAATACAATATAATGTAAACTTAAGACCTATTTGTGGTAATAAAGTGCACAGTAAGTAAGAGAGCAAAAGGTCAAAGGGTATTTAACAGAGAGTTTAGTATTCTGATGGCCTGAGTGAAGAAGCTCCTTTTAAATCTGGTCGTTCTGCAGAGCACACTGCAGTAAAGTTTTCCAGCGGGCAGAAGTTCAAACAGTCCATGTGCCGAGTGTGTGGGATCTTTTATGATCTTAATGGATCTGCTCTGGCAATGAAAGTAGTGTAATTCTTGAACAGATGGGAGTGAGGACCCGATGATTTTCTCCGCTGTCCTCACGACTCATTGAAGTATCTTCTGTTCAGTGACAGTGCAGCTACCATACCAAACTGAGATGCTGCTGGTCAGTATACTTTCTATAATGCCTCTGTTGAAAGTTGTGAGGACAGGAGAGGGAAGGTTTGCTCTTTTCACCCTTCAGAGAAAATGAAGTCGCTGTTGTGCCCTCTTGAGAAGAGAAGTGGTATTTGTGGTCCATGTCAGGTCATCTGTAATGTGCACTCCCAGAAACTTGGTGCTTCTCACCGACTCCACGCTGTTTCCATGGATTGTAAGTGGCCGGTGTGGCATGTGTTTTCTCCTGAAGTCAATGATGATCTCTTTTGTTTTGTTGACATTCAGTGCCAGGTTGTTTTTTTCCACACCAGGCAATGAGTTGACTGACTTCCTCTCTGTATGCGGAGTCATCGTCATTACTGATGAGGCCCATTACTGTTGTGTCGTCTGCGAATTTTATGATGTTATTCTTGAAAGAAATGTGCATTTCCTGACTAGCAGCTTTAAAATATCATAGGAGTTGCTCTTAAGCACTCATTGCCAAAAAGCTTACCCGAATTGTATGGCTTGGAGAAAAAGACAGGAGGTGGGTGTCTGTAATGCAGAGCTGCCAGGTCATTTCATGTTCTCGTAAATGGCAAATTTACGCTACTGTTACTGAGAGAACAAATACAGGTACACTGATTACTTACTGCCAATAAAACGTACAATACTGTTATTTTAAAAGAGTTAACGGTTCTAGCGCAGGCACTGAATTTCATATCGATTTCAGTTAAGAATAACTTTCAAATGTTATTACAGTATACAGTATGATAGACATTCATTTTATTATTCATTCATATTCACTGGGTTGCTTTACCCTTTAAAATTGGAGCAGTAATTTGAGCACTAAATCTAATTAGGCTAGAGGTAATGAAAAGATATGCTACATAAGGTATATGTTCATAGGACTATGCTGTCTCTCCATGATGTGTTCCAATGAATATGTTAGGGAAACATCCATGTTTGGGACCCCCGAATAAATGGTTAAAACAAAGCCCTCCGTGACAACTTTGTCATGCATTGTGCTCTTGGTCTGTCAGTCATAAAAGACCAACAGGGAATCCTTCCCTAATGAAGGGCTCATATTGAGACTGCAGCAGCTGCCAAAAAGCTAAACGCTCAGATACCCGACCAGGCATTGGCCTCTTTTTAATGGCAGAAAATTTCCGCATTCAATTCACCCTGGACAGGTTGGTGCCTTTTATAAAAATCAGAACACCCATCCTTGTCCTAATCAGAATAACCTGCAATTGCTTTCAGTTATACTGATTTCTAAACATTTAATTTAGAATATAAAAAATATACAGTATATATTGAAAACAATCAGATTATCATCCCGAAATCTAATATGATCGGTGACAATATCATTATTCTGTCCTTAAGTAGCAGATAATAAAAGGTATTGGTAAATATGTGCATAATAACTGCATTTCCACCTAACTTTACCCAGCCCTGTTGTATATTAATAAAGGTCTTACGTATAATTTATGGATGAGATTACTTCTGTGCAAAGATCTCAAGCCTACAACAAGCACTCGCATTCAAGCCTGACAAGCATAATACTAACAAATCCAGACATGTGCAGCCACACAATAATATACAATTGCCTGCATTTATAATAATAAATTCAGGAATTAAAGGGTTTTTATCTTGGTGTAAATGAATAATGTATGCAAAATTTCAAAATTTAATTGCGCTGAATTAAATGATTAAAGATAATGTTTCTTTTATAAATATGTAACAGGGTCTAGAAGGACAAGAAAAATATAATGTGAAACCCACTTTGAAAATTTCTTTTGGTTTTCCCAAAGGCCATGGATTATAAATGGATGAATTTGGCCATCCAGACAATGAGCAGGATTTGCAAGGCTTTAAGAACTCAAGACGGTTTTAAAAATAGGTACAAATCTTCATGTTATTTATTTGAAAACAAAAAACACACTAAATCAACCAAGAAGAGAGTTTGTCATCTACAGTGTGTTGCCGTGCATACGGTTAATTTTTTTTTTTTTTTTAAATATTCATATAGAATTTCAAGTGGTGCACAATAAACTTGTAGCCACCTGCTGTCCTCAAGGGCCACAGGGCCTTTTGAATGTCATTCCTCTCCCAGCTGTCAGTTCATCCTGCTGCTTTTTATCTTCAGTGACCGTGCGTGCCAGCACTCCTTACAGGGTCCAAAATATTTTAGAGACAATTGAGTGCACTTCCACATTCTGCAAAACAACAAAGAAAACAAACACTCATTATATCCAATGAGAACTGATAATTGTTTCATTTTACTTTAGCATTTAGAAAGTAGTGGCGATTCTAGTGTGTGCTTGGTGTGTGTGTGTGTGTGTGTGTGTGCCCTGCGGTGGGCTGGCGCCCTGCCCGGGGTTTGTTTCCTGCCTTGCGCCCTGTGTTGGCTGGGATTGGCTCCAGCAGACCCCCGTGACCCTGTAGTTAGGATATAGCGGGTTGGATAATGGATGGATGGATTTAGAAACTAGCCCATCAGTTCAGGCATATCACTGCCCATCACATGATAAGGTGTGACTTTATGCAAACACTGCTTGCTAAAGTCAGAATGTCAGTGGAAAACTGCAGTTTTCCTAATGCTCCAAAAAAGTAACATCCCACCCTAATCAAAAACATCTATAGGAGAATGCAAAAGCATACTGAGGGAATGAGACATCATTTGAGTTACAGTTAGATACAACACTCAGGCACTTTTGGCAATGTTTTCATTCTAGAGGACACTGTAACTTTGGGTTTCATTGTAACTAATTTGATAATCAGAGACAATTGCATCCCTTTAACTTAATGCTTTGTTTCCCTTCTTAAGCTACACCCAGGTTTCAATTAAAAATAATCTTTTTAAACAAAAATGTCCTCTGTTCTCACTAAAATGACCAAAAATGCACATGAAGTAGACGTCTGCCAACACTGGACATGTGGCAAAAAAACAAAAAACCCTTGGAGGGACAGTAACACCGCCAGCCATAGGTTCTATCACAAAACTGTAGCGACATGTAAATTATTTGCCTTTTTTGCCTGTATGCACACTCAAACTGTAGAAAATGCGATATAGAAGCACACAAGTAGGCAAGAAAACAAGTGCCATGAAATGCAACACCTCTGTGTCCACATACTGGAATATGGCTTTCTTCTGTGAAGGGTGACCAGTCCGGAAATGAGATTTCATAATGGGCAGCATCCAGTTGGGGGAAGGACTTTGATTAGAGTCTATGTTTTTAAAACTGTACGCTTTCTCTCATCCACACTGAAACAGTAAGCCAGCACTTTCATAAGTACTGGAAAAGAGCTCTGGAAAACAGTTATGAAAGTCTGTTTTTGGTTGTTAATAAAACTGAGGTATTGTGGATGAAATGCAAAAAAAGAGAGCAGTCATGTTGACATAGTCTCAGAGTGAATAAATGAAAATAACCAATTAACTAACTAAGGAACAGCACAGAAGGTATAAGATTTTATTCTGCCAATTTAACATTTATTGTTTTTATTTCATTTAAACAGTTGTCATTTCATAGTAACAACTACAAAATGGGCTTATATTAAAAGTGGTTGTCCAAATTAAAAGGTTCTTAAGATTTTTTTACAATAAAGGCAATGACCAGACAACCTGAAACAAAGGATTTGATAAAGAAGCTGACAACTACAGTACTGTGCAAAAGTTTTAGGCAGGTGTGAAAAAATGCTGTAAACAAAGAATGCTTTCAAAAATGGAAGTGTTAATCATTTATTTTCATCAATCAACAAAATGCAGTGAATGAACAAAAGAGAATTCTAAATCAAATCAATATTTGGTGGGACCACCCTTTGCCTTCAAAGCAGCATCAATTCTTCTAGGTACACTTGCACAGTTTTTTCTGCTGCTTTGAAGGTCCCAATGAGCACAGTGGCCTCCATCATCCATAAGTGGAAGAAGTTCGAAACCACCAGGACTCTTCCTAGAGCTGGCCGGCCATCTTAACTGAGTGATCGGGGGAGAAGGGCCTTAGTCAGGGAGGTGACCAAGAACCCGATGGTCACTCTGTCAGAGCTCCAGAGGTCCTCTGTGGAGAGAGGAGAACCTTCCAGAAGGACAACCATCTCTGCAGCAATCCACCAATCAGGCCTGTATGGTAGAGTGGCCAGACGGAAGCCACTCCTTAGTAAAAGGCACATGGCAGCCCACCTGGAGTTTGCCAAAAGGCACCTGAAGGACTCTCAGACAATGAGAAAGAAAATTCTCTGGTCTGATGAGACAAAGATTGAACTCTTTGGTGTGAATGCCAGGCATCACGTTTGGAGGAAACCTGGAACCGCTCATCACCAGGCCAATACCATCCCTACAGTTAACCATGGTGGTGGCAGCATCATGCTGTGGGGAACTGGGAGACTAGTCAGGATAAAGGGAAAGATGACTGCATCAATGTACAGAGACATCCTGGATGAAAACCTGCTCCAGAGTGCTCTTGACCTCAGACTGGGGCGACGGTTCATCTTTCAGCAGGACAACGACCCTAAGCACACAGCCAAGATATCAAAGGAGTGGCTTCAGGACAACTCTGTGAATGTCCTTGAGTGGCCCAGCCAGAGTCCAGACTTGAATCCGATTGAACATCTCTGGAGAGATCTTAAAATGGCTGTGTACCGACGCTTCCCATCCAACCTGAGGGAGCTTGAGAGGTGCTGCAAAGAGGAATGGGCAAAACTGGCCAAGGATAGATGTGCCAAGCTTGTGGCATCATATTCAACAAGACTTGAGGCTGTAATTGCTGCCAAAGGTGCATCGACAAAGTATTGAGCAAAGGCTGTGAAAACTTATGTACATGTGATTTCTCAGTTTTTTTTATTTTTAATAAATTTGCAAAAACCTCAAGTAAACTTTTTTCACGTTGTCATTATGGGGTGTTGTGTGTAGAATTCTGAGGAAAAAAATGAATTTAATCCATTTTGGAATAAGGCTGTAACATAACAAAATGTGGAAAAAGTGATGCGCTGTGAATACTTTCTGGATGCACTGTATATTCTGACTGCTCTTCAACACAGAATGAGCACTGCATTAACAGAAATCCCCATACCCTACAAGGACCACTATTCCATGATGTGACTGCATGAATCAACAAGAAAGCGTCTTTTTATCTAATTCAGAAACGTTTTTGCCATAATTTTGTCAGAAATGTATTCCAGCCATTAGGTATATTTATATATATTTAAATATTATTATATTTAGTTTATTTCTAATTGTTTTTTTGACATGCATTGTAATGCAATTTTGTTTGCTGATATCTTTACAATGGGTGCCATTTCAAGATATTTTTTGTAGCTGCTGCACTGATGTCAACATGTGTCTGTTAAGCAAGTGTTAACATAACTTGTCATATCACCATGTTCATATTATATACTCATTATTTTTGTACTAACTCTAAAAGTAGCATGTGAGAGGCTCTTGTTACATAAGACAGTGGTGTGTATTTGGGTAAAAGAGGATCTTTAATAAAAAGTGTGCTTCTACAGTTATTAGCTGGGGGTTCGCGAAAAAAATATAGTAATGGCAGAATTTAAAATCCCAAACGTAAAAAATATAACGAAATATTAAATGTAGGAAAATATATTCACAGTACTATTAAAAATACAATAATAAAAATGGGTGAACAAATCAATTAAATGTCAAATTCATGAATATTACCTCAGTCACTTACGCATTGCGACGGAAGATTCCGTAAAATTGTCAAGTCGCAACAGGTAACAATCTGTAACGCGATGAGACGCTACGCTGCTGGCGATGCGTGTACTTTCTCGTATAATCCGAAAACTTCCAATTCAGTGAACCGAGAACCCCGAAAGAACAAGAATAACGTCTGCTGATATAAAAACGCCGCGATCAGACAAGGGAGAGTAGAGTCAAATTGAATCATATGACGCGCTTAAGAACCACGAGTGATTTTAATAAGATAAATTGGTAGTGCATAGTGTGTGTAAATAAATTACGATAAAGACATTTTACTTAAATGTGTGCACGTCGAATGTAAAAGTGAATAATTATTACACCATAATTTTATTATGGATCGATGGTTAAAAACGGGTAGTTTTATCAAGTCTGACAAAAAGCTGGACGAGCAATCAATTGGTTCTTCTTCTACATCAGTCCCCGATTTGGTACCAACACAGGGTGACGATACTGAAAGTTGTAGTGAGCTACCGTCTCTCCAGACTGAAAGCAAGGAAATAACTGGTGAACATAGTAAGACAAAAGAGAAGAAACGAAAATATGACAGCGACTATTTACGAATGGGTTTTTATTTTACCGGGGATGAGTCAGAACCTAAACCACTTTGTGTAATTTGTAATGAAGTCCTGGCCAACAGCAGTTTAAAACCATCACTTCTTCATAGACACACTGAAACAAAACATCCAACGTACAAGGATAAACCTGTAGTATATTGTAATGACTACACAGGGGGTTTGCCAATTTATTCCGTTTTTTTGAAGGGGTTCACAAGGAGAAAAAGGTTGAGAACCGCTGAGTTAGAGGAAGGATATTCAGTTTGGACAAGCAGAGGGCCTGAATTATTTTGGTCTAACATTTTGATTTTGCTTTTTGTTTCTTCAGCATTTTTGTAGATTTAGCATTATACCTGTTGTCTTCCACATATAATAAACTTAACTATGTCTTGGAAGACGGTCAACGGTTTTAAAGACTTCCTTTACTTTTTGAATCACCTCATCCTGGACTTGCTTAGTATGAGCCCTTTTCTTTAGGATTATATATTTTAGGAGCCACAATTCCAAACTAGGCTTTCCAAAACAGACATAATGTGTGCACAAATTAAAAAGTTTTATCATAAATTCTAAGCCATGTGTACAGCACATGACTAACATTTAAAATAAAGCAATTGATCACACCAGAACTTACTGCATTCAAAGTATCTACAGTATATTATAATGAGGTGAATACAAATCTGTAAATGTTTAGATTTTAATTCATAATTAATTTTAAACAATCTGAAAATGTATGTGTTGATTGAAAATTAGAATTTTTTTTACCCTAGATCAGTACCAACATATCCCAGTATGTCACGTTTATATATTTTATCTAAAGGAAGTGGTCACTGCAGAACAAGAAAAAAATGCATTAAAAAAATCTCACCCTACAAAGAAACACTACAACTAGAGAATACACCATTCCAGACTTTACTTATTTTGCTGTACTACACACTACACTACACACAAGATCAAATGCAAAAATATTTAGTTTTAATTTATAAATTTGGCAAGAACATTGCCAAGATGCATAACAAACCTAGGCAGTGGTGGTGGAAGAGCGTCTCCAAACTATGCTTTTAATTACTCAATTAAAAAATCTGTAATATTAAAATAATAAAAGTATTTTAGCAACACAATTCATTTAATTCCTTGAAGTTATTTGGGGTTGGGATCACTGTTGTAACCTTGTAATTTCCACAAAATTAAATGCAACTTGCAAACTATAATATGATTGACAGCGATGAAACATGATAAACCAGTTTCTCAACCATTTCTTTCATATATCTTTAAAATAAAAGTCATGAGTGATATCCTGAAAAGATAAGCTACACAGGTTCGTACTTTCTATGCACAAGATGCTAAGTGCAGACAACTGGTCTTGTGTCATTGTTGCTCTCAGTTTATTTTTAATTCTCTTTATTCATGAAAAAAATGTGTTACTGAAAATATAAAATGAAGTAGATAGGTAATTTTAGATTAAAATAACCTGTACTTTTGGTATGGGTTTGTAGAAAATTTATTTGTAAAATATTAACCTAAAATTGCCTACCTACTTCTTAGATGAACAAATCCAAACAATCATGGTGGAACCACATGAAGACATATGAATGGCATGGCACGAGCCTGGCTATAAAACATGACTCTGTAATAGAATAGAACACATCTGTATTATTCATACTGACTCAGTTCACTAGACAAATGATATTCTTCTCTTTTCACCCAAGGTTAAATATAGGAGGTGGTATGACTCATAACAGAAATCAATACAAAAGCATAGAATAATAATGTATAAAGCCTTATATCAAATTCTTGTACATTATAGTTTCAATGTCAATGAAAAGCAAATTCTGTTTGTCTAATCAGTTACTTACTAACAGATTTAACTCTAATGTCGTGATGACTTCAATAGTTATTATAGTTACGTTTAAAAGACCAACATACTCGGATCAAAGAAGCGCTGTACAAATTGCGGTGTTACAAATTAAAGAGTGTTTTACATTTGGTATTACATGTTATCAAAACAATTATTGGTGCTGTTACTTAAATATGTAGGTAGCATTGTACTTACCTATTGGAAGAGAAAGTGAGAATGCATACAGAAAGAAAACATATTTAAATCAATTAATGAGGGTCAAGTGAGCCCCACTGAGATCATTGCATACAAGAGATTATTATACAGAAGAAATTATATTTAAGCTGTACCAAATGAAAAAATGTATGTGGGGCTCCTTCATATTGTAGGGCCGTAAGCTTTGGCTTGTATAACTTATGTCCAAATCTCTAATGAACAGATGAAAATATGAACAACTTTTAAATATTTATAACAATGGCTAACCTTTTAAAAAAAAATCATTAGCTGTCTAACACCTGTTCTATGGATTTATTTCACAATAAACTTGGAAGACATACAATTTCAGATAAGCCAGTTAACAGGACTGGTATTAATGAACATTGAGATATTACCACTTCTACGTACTTCCTTAATCTGAGTGGAAAATTCTGGGCTTTCCAAGTACATCTATATGATGTTCGCAAGACTAGAAGGAGAACACTTCTTGTTCCGTTTTTTATTTTTTAATTAAAGCATTAAACTTATACACATGAATATTGGCCAAGTTGGGGTACAGAAACCTTTATATATATTATTTATATTTATATATATATATATATATATATATAAAAAAAAACTTGAGTTCACTTTTATCAGTGTTGCCATTATTGTGAATATGAGTTGCAGATATCTGTGAGCAAATGGTCAAGTTTTTTGAGTTAGCTTTTCATTTGTGTGCATTTTATATATCTTTACTCTGGTGACACCAAGGCTGTTGCCATGTTAATTGAAGCTGCTAAAATTATTGGTGGTTGTGGAAATCACATGGCATACTGTGTCATCATGCTCCAACTCTTCAATACGTTAGTGTACTGCAACATATATCAGAATACTGTATTAGAATTCTTGGTAAAATCCTAAACCCCTTTTCTTTAGCATTAGTTACAAAGTACTTCCATGATACTGATAGAATCTTGGCAATGGATATCTTGACTGATCTCCTGTTTTCTATTTAGGTACACGATTCTGACAGCTATTTTTGGTTATTTTGACTCTGTCTTTGCTAATGATTTCATCTCAGTCTGCTCCTACAAACATTAACCCATCTCCTGTTTTTCCCCCAGCCCAATTACAGCCTTGAGCACTTGCTGTTACATAAGTGTTCAATAGAGTCATTGCGGAAAGAGAGAGAGAAGAAAAAGAAAACCTTCTGTGACACTTTTAAACTTTTTATTACCACCTATGGCATAACAAAGTTCTACAATCTTCTTACCAGCCGGAGGAGCAAGAGTAGAATGCCATGCCCATTGATGCCATCAATACAGGCGAGCCTTCAGTATGGAATCTGCCCATTCTTTCTGTTGATTTTCTATGTGTGTTTCAGTTTACTTCAATTTCTAAAGATGTGAATGCTAACTTTAAAATACAAACTGAAATGCTAAGAAATTAGTGTATGTGTACATTGTGTGACGCACAGATGTTTCCATCAATGGTTGCCTTGCACTCAGTGCTGTTGGGATAGGCTCTGATCCCCTGAGGTTCTGCACTGAAGAGACAGCTTGGAAAATGGGTGACTTAAAAACAAACAAACAAACAAATGCAAAGTGAATTTTGAATATTAAAACTGTGATATACATTTTTGATACTTGGATATTATAGAGGATATTAACTTAAGTACTTCATCATACAAAACTCAGGTATAGAGTAAAATGTTTACTTATCCTAAAAAAACATAATTCAAATATGTTCTTTGGGGCAGGAAAATGCTACAATAATTATTAAATTTGAAAATATAGCAGGGTTTGACATATCTCCAGTTTTGTAATACTAAGTTTCTACTTCATAATTATCTCATTTGTTTAAATCAGATAACAGTGTTCAGCCATTCCTTTCTAAAGTTCCATATAGTGCACCTCAATACGGTTTCCTCCATGTTGCCATTAGGACAGGTTTCTAATAAACATAACATTAATTTTCTTTCATATGCGGATGGCACTCTGAAGTAAATATCAATAAACTGAACTTATACTTTAATATCATTCCTTGATTTGTGATGAATTACTTATTACATTCAGAAAAGAAAAAAAAAGTCCTTATTGTGAGGAAATTCTGCAAAAAGGCCAGAAATAATGACAATGTTTAGTTGGAAGAATGTTAATTTAAATTTCAACTATTGCCTGAATAAATATGAAATTTAAATAGTCATGGTAGTTATTGAATTTTAAATATATCCAAAAACTGATTTCTCTACTTTAACAAAATTAAAGCTGATTTTATAATATGCTACAGAAAAGTCAGTTCACTTACATGCATCTAACAGAACTGAATATTGTACTATACTTATTTACTTACCATCAGGCTGTTGAAACATTTTTATTAGTATTCCATAGTTATGTAATTGACTTGCCCTTTCTCTCTCTAGACTAGCCTGTACATGAATAAAAATATTCTACGAGCCGAGGTCTGAATGGTCAGCTTTAAGCACTATTTGACTCCATTAACTGACACAGCACCTTACCCGGTAATTTACATGCTGTATTATAAAGTTTAAACTGTAAGCTAATACAATTTAAAGTCATTTTAACAAAACCAGAAAATGACACAAGTCCAATAAATAATGGATGTACATGATCAAATACAACTCGATTGTAACAAATAGATAACATTGACAAGATGATATAAACCAATGACAAGCACAGCTGAGATGGCAAAATGAGGCGCCTTAATGAAGTTATCTACAGCAACGAAAGACCCTCTTTTTTAGCAGCTGTCCCATATACCCCTCCTTCCTTTCCTCTCCTCAAAAATCACTCACATGTATTGTATGCTGCAAACTAAAAAAAAAGGATTAAAACACAAATGGACCCTATGGAGAAAAATTATTTATCACATATGGTAATAACCTAGGCAAGCTAATTAACTGATGAACTGAGCAGATAGTGATTTCAGAATTGTATCTGTCTAAGTCTTATTAGAAAAAAAAAGAAAGATCTCACAAGTTTCATATATTGCCATCTTTTATCCTTTCTCAGTTGACATGGTTAATCATTTCTGTGGTCCAAATATATTGCCAGGTTTGTAGACTTGACTCGGTGGAAAGGTTGTTTCCAGACTAGGCATATATTATTTCATAAGTAAAATCATCTCTGTTGAATGATATGTAGATATCAATGCATGGACAGACCACTATATACTTTTGTAAAATCAATTCTGTGGTCAAAAACTAAGTTTTGTGGTTTTCACTTTTTGTTAAAGAACACAGCCTCCAAACTGTCTTCTCTTCCTTTCTTCTTCCAATGTTGATTGCTTCTGTCCTTTTATGTAAACAGACAGCTAAAACCACATCAATTTGGAAATAAAGAACTCAAAAACTGACCCAGCACAAGCCAGCTATACTTATAAAGAGGCAGTGAGCAATTTCACATTAGTGTCAAGTGTAAGAGTAGAGGAGATGGAAACAGGATACAGCATTTGCAAGACCTACTCCTGTAGTTACAATACATGACAAGTATAGAACATGGCTTCATAATTTCAGCTTTCAACTCTGTCCTTGGTTTCAGGTTAAGCTTGAAGATTTTTTTAAAACTTGTGAAAGGTTAAACTTTCCTTGACCTCAAAGAACTCTTCAATGTCAATACTGCAGAGACTATACTTCAAACACAAAATGTTGGCGTTCCTAAAATTTCAAGCCATAAATAAAAGTACTTTGCGAAAAAGATTTTAATGTAAAGGATCTCCAAGCTCATAAATGATGCAGATGACAAGAAATGATGTGTCCCACGGTTTCAACACTTAAATCAAAAGGTAAAAACCTATTAATTTTGGATAACTCTAGATGGCACACCAGTTTATCACAGGACACACTCTCAAACTAATGCTCATAATCACACTTACACTCTTGGAAACTGGAGCAATTTAGAGACAACAAGTAACCTAACATGCATGTTAGGGGTTGTAAGGGGAAACTGTAAATGGCATGTACTCATGTACTATATGCTTTATTAAAACTAAATAAACAAAAAACAGAATTCATGATGCCTACACACTTACGAATGTTAGATTTTTCTAGCACAGTTTACTCACACAGCAAAGAAACTACTTTCCAATAGAACTCTAGGAAAGGAAAAAAATTAAAAAGGAAAAAAAAGCTCATAAAAATCATAAAATATGAAACTGACCTATAATTATTCCAGCAAAGTAAACTACAGTATGCGCAAAAAATTCCATCAACATAGACAACTAAGAGATACACACACAGATATGATATATACATACAAATGCCATATATAAATACTAACACACATGTACAGTATATATATGTATGTATACATTCACAAATAACCAAAAAAAACAAAACAAACAACAACAAAAAAAAAAAAAAAATCAACATTTGAATTTTTCAAAGCAATATCGGTTCCATGAATTTTGATTTGTTTGTGGGTTACTGGGGAATAATAGTTATACACACGTCTTTTATTTATTGATAGATAGATAGATAGATAGATATATAAGATATATATATATATATATATATATATATATATATATATATATATATATATATATACATACACATACATACATACACACACACCCACCCACAATCAGAGCCAAAAATTCAGATTTGTTTCACTCTGAGCATTTTCATAGATCTTGTTACAATATGTAAACAGCTTAAACTGCAAGGGAGACTGTTTCTGACCCATCCTTAATGAGACAGAATTTATAACTTCTCTTGTTCTATGTTACAAACCTGTAACAAAGAACAGTTCAGTTTGCCTACAACATCTACAGTACTTCTTTCAATGTAATTACCAGTGCTCTTGCGCTTTCTTGGCCTAATTGTAATAAAACTAATGCATTATAACTATTATGAATCTTTATTTTATATAACACCAATAAGAACACAAACCATCACAATGTGCTTTACAGAACAAACAGGATTAAAATACATCATCAAACATACAAACTCTCTGAAAAATATTTCAAGCAACAAAAACTAAATAATATTAAGACAGAAGCAAAACACACATTAGATGCTGTGGAAAACACTAAACATTTACCAGAAAAATCAGTAATAACTATTACTACCAACAAATGTGTTTTTATTTTGGTCTTTAATGTGAAATGTCTCATACAAAGCACTTTGTGACAGTAAAAGGTGCTATATAAAGCAAAGAATGACACAATAAATTAACACACTCTGGTAAGCCTGTTAAGTAAGTTTAATTTCAAAAATAATCAAGCAAATCAGTTAATCGCTTTAACATTATGATTCATTGTGGGCTAGGGAATTTGGGATTAAAAACCATTAACAAAAAATTAAATAACTTAATTTAGTGGAAATTATATTTAACCACAGTTAAAGCTAGATACATGACAGTCACAAGCCTAAATAAAAGAGCATGTTTATTATAGGCAGAACATTTATGTATTTCATAATACAAATTAAAGCTGCATGTTCTGAGGATTAATAGTACATTCACAAAACCTATATTTTTGACTTCCAGCAAAGAAAAAATCCAAATAACAAAAAACATTTAAGGCAAAAACAAAAAAAAAAAAATCAATATGTACAAGGTTTTTAACTTTGTCGTTCCAAAGAGCTATGAGAAAAATAGTTAAGGCTTTCTACATATTTTGGATAACAACATTTAAAATAAATATTTCTATGTGTGTGTTTTGCCACATGACTGAGTTATACCATTCAATTAGTCATTAACTTCTAGTGAGACTTTAAACTGTAATTTGTTTACAGATGTAAAGAAATATGAATATGACTAATATACAGTATTGGAGTCTGTGATTTGGACAAGATATTTACAGACTAAAGGGACTGAAGACAAGAAAGGTAAATTTTCATAAAGATATTACCACAGAATTAAACTATATTCACAAAAAAAGATTGAAACTGGGGAACTGAGTAAAATACAATTCCACCCTTTCATCCACCTTTACACCTGCCTATTTCAGCTCAGGGTTTTAACTAATATCAGTGTTTGAAGCTTGGCCTTCATGTTGACTGTGCAGACCGGAGTTTGCAGGTTTAACCATTTCTACACAAGATTTTCCCCAGGTATTTATATTTACCTGTTCCTGTCTGCAGCACCTATACCACTGAGCTGGATTTAAGCAAGTTCAACAAAGGATAGAGTGATTAAAGGGAACAAACAAAAAAAAAATAAAACACCTAGGGTTAAAAAAGGCTCATTGTAATTATATACTGAAACCAATGTTCATAAAAAGTAAACAGCAGCAGAAATAAAGAAATTTCAAAATAAGTTAAGAGTCATACATTCACAAAACAAAAGTGTCAAACAAAGCAACCAAATTTCTGTTAAGGATGCTGTACAAAATACATTAAAATGTATATATTTTGGTAAAGACTCGCCAGCTAAATCTTACAAGTAACAGACAGCATGCAGTTTCCTCTTTACAAGATGAAGAGCAAAATGCACCTTTTATATAAAAAACGATATTTACTTTTCCGGTAGCAGTTGAAATCTACACTGTATTCCTGCAGTCTTATTAAACACAGTAAACATAGCACAAGCTTCTAACATTCCAATTAAGGCAAAACATTTCTGTCTAGGTATAAAATCAAAATATGAAAATGCAAGATAGTTTTTATCAGTATAACTAAAATGTGAAATTTAACACTGAATGTACCAACTGTAAGTGACAAAAAAGCAAAAGCTGTCAATCTAAAAAAGTTTCTTTGCGCAAACAGAACATGCTCAATAAACAATGTTGATTGATCATGTAAATGCTGTTAATAGAACCAAATAAAGAATGCATTAATAAAAAATACGTTTGTGTTATTAAGTAAATAGGCAATGAAAATTTGTCTTTAAGATGCAGAAAATGTACTATAGGTTTTCAGTTTTCACCATGTCATTGAATTGGCCTTTCATTCAATAAAATAATTGTATTAAATACAGACTTGAGGTTTTACGTAAAACAATAGCTAATAACATCAAAAATAATCCCTCAGTGTACTCGATTTCATTAAACAGAAAAAGCTGTGCCCAAAAATAGGCAAAAGAGAAAATAAATAAGCTTATTTTCTATTCCAATGCATCTTTTTCTTGGAAAACAGCAAAGTTTTTGAAAAGACAAAATTCATTGCTTATTTTGTTAAAGATTTACAAGCAGCATTATTCCTTGAACATTTAGTTTAAACAAACAAAGCCACGAGCCACACGCGACAATGTGCATAAAGTTCTGCCACTTTAATAGCCTCTAAAAAGAAGACAAAACACATTTCATGTAAACTAGGACTGCTGTTTATTGCACATAATAACTTCTTCAGCAGTCTCCTTCACTTCAGTCGTTTGAGCATTTTCTTCAACATTCAGAATTTTTTCATCTTCTGCACTGGTGCCATTAAACTGTTTACTATTTCCATTCACGTGAACATCTCCATTAGTATTCATGTCAGAGAGGACCTCTGTCATCTTTAACTCTTCCTCACCAATTTCTTCACCCTCCAGCTTTCTCAAGATGATAGGCAGTTTGGACTCTGAACCAGAGTTTTCTATTAAGGAGATGTTGCTTTCTTCATATTTTGGAAGAGGTACTCCTTCCTCCAGCTGCTTCTGAAAATACTCCCTCTTGGCCTTTCCACATGCCACCACTTTTTCTAAAATCTCCTTCTCTGCCAAGCGTAATTTGATTGCAACTTTGGAATGAAAAGAAAGGTCTGGCTTCTCTAACAATGATTTATCCTCCTGCAGAGAAAAAATATAAAACAATCTGAAGTGTTTATGTGCATCATGTCCATAGATAAATAATTAACTTAGAAAACTAGTTTGGCGTAAAGAATTTGCATTAGTTGTCCGTTTTACACAGGTAAACAATATCAAATAACCAAAACCACAACAATGTATGCACAGTTAAAAAAAAACCAAAACATTTCTGTGAATTTTTATACGCTGCTGACATTTCTGTTCAACCTGCTCATCTTTCCACATTCAATAAAAATCAGCAAAGATTTGTTAAGAAATGAATGGACTTGAAACCACAACATTGTTGCTTTAATTCATTTCTCCAACTGAGTGTATAACGACAAGTAAGTTACCTAACCTCTCTATATTGTAATTGTTAAAAAAAAAAAAAAAAAATTCATACAAACAATTAGAATTGCTAAACAAACAATGATCAACTATACAATTAAACAATAAGGTCTGTATGTGTGTCTAGTCCATCTGAGCAATGCGATTGGTCAGTTTGAATGTGGTGATGCAATCGAAAGAGGAAGTGTGAGTGTGAGACAAACAAGGAGGAGTAACGGTATACCGAGAGTCGCCTTCAAAGACGGGAAGCATTAAAGCTGACAGGTGGCAAGCAAGATGCCTCAAGTACAGGAATGTATTGACAGTGCTGGACAAGAGAGGTTCAGACACAGGTACATGTGGGGCAGAAGATATGAAATATTTTTAAATGTATTATATTACCTGTCTCTGACAACATGGCTAGTAAGTTTTCATTTTCATGTAACGTACTAGTTAGAGCCACTTAGAACACTTAAATATCACATTTTCTTACAAAGAGAATGTAGTTCAAACTGCTTCACAGATGGCAAAATAGACAATAGGAAAATATTTTAAAAATACAACAATAATGTATTTTTATATAGTCCTAAATCACACATTGAATGCATCAATGGGCTTTAGCAGCCCCTGTTTGACAACCCCCTATCCTTAGACTCTCTATGAAGACAAGAAACACTCAAAAAAACCCTACAAGACTGTAGTTCCTTTGACACCTTTAGAGTACAAAGACAAGCAAGTTGCTTTGCATTTTTTCCTCCACCAATATCATGCAGGGTGATTAAGATAATATTTGTTGTCTTTAGTTTGTTGTTTTTTAATAGCATTTTAAGAAGCAGCTTAATAATCAGCCTTAAAACAAAACTGAGATTAGCACATCATTTGACCCTCGATACAAAATCAATCATGCTGTGTGTCTGCAGATCCAGCATAGATTGGGTTCATTTAAAAAATGACTCATGTATCATTCTATATCTAATATATATGACCACTATTTGCTCATGGATTTCTAAACTAACATCACACGTTAGCAGATTATTTCATTGACATACTGGAAAAAATACAGTACTGTGCAAAAGTTTTAGGCAGGTGTGAAAAAATGCTGTAAACAAAGAATGCTTTCAAAAATGGAAGTGTTAATCATTTATTTTCATCAATCAACAAAATGCAGTGAATGAACAAAAGAGAAATCTAAATCAAATCAATATTTGGTGTGACCACCCTTTGCCTTCAAAACAGCATCAATTCTTCTAGGTACACTTGCACACAGTTTTTCAAGGAACTCGGCTGGTAGGTTGTTCCAAACATCTTGGAGAACTAATCACAGATCTTCTGTGGATGTAGGCTTCCTCACATCCTTCTGTCTCTTCATGTAATCCCAGACACACTCGATGATGTTGAGATCAGGGCTCTGTGGGGCCATACCATCACTTCCAGGACTTCTTGTTCTTCTTTACGCTGAAGATAGTTCTTAATGACTTTGGCTGTATGTTTGGGGTCGTTGTCCTGCTGCAGAATAAATTTGGGGCCAATCATACGCCTCCCTGATGGTATTGCATGATGGATAAGTATCTACCTGTATTTCTCAGCATTGAGAACACCATTAATCCTGACCAAATCTCCAACTCCATTTGCAGAAATGCAGCCCCAAACGTTCAAGGAACCTCCACCATGCTTCACTGTTGCCTGCAGACACTCATTATTGTACCGCTCTCTAGCCCTTCGACGAACAAACTGCCTTCTGCTACAGCCAAATATTTCAAATTTTGACTCATCAGTCCAGAGCACCTGCTGCCATTTTTCTGCACCCCAGTTCCTATGTTTTCGTGCATACTTGAGTCGCTTGGCCTTGTTTCCACGTCGGAGGTATGGCTTTTTGGCTGCAACTCTTCCATGAAGACCACTTCTGGCCAGACTTCTCCAAACAGTAGATGGGTGTACCTGGGTCCCACTGGTTCTGCCAGTTCTAAGCTGACGGCACTGCTGGACATCTTCTGATTTCGAAGGGTAATAAGCTTGATGTGTCTTTCATCTGCTGCACTAAGTTTCCTTGGCCGACCACTGCGTCTACGATCCTCAGCGTTGCCCATTTCTTTGTGCTTCTTCAAAAGAGCTTGAACAGCACATCTTGAAACCCCAGTCTGCTTTGAAATCTTTGTCTGGGAGAGACCTAACTGATGCAGTATAACTACCTTGTGTCTCGTTGCTGTGCTCAATCTTGCCATGACATGAAACGGTCTTCCACAACCTCACCTTGGTAGCAGAGTTTGGCTGTTCCTCACCCAGTTTTAAGACTCCTACACAGCTGTTTCTGTTTCAGTTAATGACTGTTTCAACCTACAGTACGTGTGACATTGATGATCATTAGCACCCGTTTGGTAGAATTGGTTGATCATACACCCGACTAGAATCCTACAAAATCCCTGACTTTGTGCAAGTGGACCTATAAGAATTGATGCTGGTTTGAAGGCAAAAGGTAGTAACACCAAATATTGATTTGATTTAGATTTTTCTTTTGTTCGCTCACTTTGCATTTTGTAAATTGATAACAATAAACAATCATTATTTATATTTCTGAAAGCATTCTTTGTTTACAGCATTTTTTCACACCTGCCTAAAACTTTTGCACAGTACTGTAACAACAACAACAACATTTATTTATATAGCACATTTTCATACAAAAAGTAGCTCAAAGTGCTTTACATAATGGAGAGAAGAAAAATAAAAGACAAAATAAGAAATTAAAATAAGACAACATTAATTAACATAGAAAGGAGTAAGGTCCGATGGCCAGGGTGGACAGAAAAAACAAAAAAAAACTCCAGAAGGCTGGAGAAAAAAATAAAATCTGTAGGGGTTCCAGGCCACGAGACCGCCCAGTCCCCTTTGGGCATTCTACCTAACATAAATGAAATAGTCCTCTTTGTAGTTCGGGTTTTTCACGGAGTCACTTGATGCTGATGCTGTATATCAGGTATTACTTGTTGTTAAATGACCTTAATATGTCAATTGCGTAGTCTGAATTCCACATGTCCTCTCCTAAAAGGATGTTTATTAGGTTAACTGGAATCTCTAAATTGGCTCCACACAAGTAAGTGTGCACATGTGCAAGAGTGTGTCTTGTGATCTACTGGTAGCCCATTCAAGGTTGGTTGTTGCTTTGTACTCAGTGCTGCCAGGACAGGCTCGGCTCCACAGACAACGAAAAAAATTAAGTGGGTTGGAAATGAATGAAATTAATTTAATAACTAGCATCTACCTTAATAAAGGACATGTGTTTGCGTGTGTGTGTCTTTCCGGGGATACATCTCTATTACAGTATATGCCTTTTGTATGGGATTTGCAAAAGCAGTGCTAATATTTACGATGTGTCATCTGTTGCAATGAAAAATGAAAAGTATTTTATTACTAAATGCACTACAAAGTACATTTCAACAGATGATGCACTGCAAACATTACTACTGAATATGCTGAAATCTACATTGATTACTTAAATTTCAACCTTTCTTAGATAGATGGCATAGCTAGTCTCCTAATAATGCTGTATTATATATTTACTTCAAGTTATACATATATTCATAAAACATAGCAGCATTAATTTGAAAAGAGAAGTGTACTACATTTTAATTTATCCATCTATCAATGTTCTAAACTTACTTCATGAAGCAGGAGCTAGTTCTAGGTGGGTCACTAGTATATCACAGGACACGATTGCTCATACAAATGTCTAATACTGATCTTTTCAAAAAGGACCCTTACTGTCATTTCCACTTGGTATACTGTATTTTGATTTTTTTGCACATTATTTTAATGTTCCTCTTGGAATCTGAAGCTGCATGACATTCAAGGATTTATTACATCCAGACATAATACACATTTAACCATGCATGTGAAATAGACCAGCTCTCAAATTGAAGCTGTGTAACATTTCACACAAGGTAGCTTATTTATAAAGATCATGGAAAGCCAGTGAAACCCAGCCACAGGGGATCCACAAACCAGTGTGTTTCTTTGTGCCGGTCCCAAGCCCAGATAAATGGGGAGGGTTAGGTCAGAAGGGGAATCCAGTGTAAAATTTTGCCAAATCAATATGCGGACAACAATACAAATTTCCATACCGGATCGGTCGAGCCCCGGGTTAACAATGACCGCCACCAGTACTGTTAGTCAACAGGGTGCTGGCAGAAATTGGGCTATTGTTGGCTGAAGAAGAAGAAGGAGAAGAAGAAGGGGAAGACGTGTCCGGAGGCAGGAGGAGAGGAGGAATGGTAAAGAGTGGAACTGAAGGTAGGAACTTTGAATGTTGGCAGTATGACTGGTAAGAGGAGTTAGCTGATATGATGAAGAGAAGGAAGGTTGATATATTGTGCGTGCAAGAGACTAAATGGAAGGGGAGTAAGTCCAGGTGGATCAGAGGTGGATTCAAATTGTTCTATCATGGTGTGGATAAGAGGAGAAATGGAGAAGGGCTTATTCTGAAGGAACAGTATGTCAAGAGTGTTCTGGAGGTGAAAAGACTGACAGACAGAGTAATTATGAAGCTGGAAATTGGAGGTGTGATGATGAATGTTGTTAGTGCATATGCCTCGCAAGTTGGGTGTGCAATGGATGAGAAAGAAGATTTTTGGAGTGAGTTGGATGAAGTGATGAACAGTGTACCCAAGGGACAGAAAGTGGTGATTGGAACGGATTTCAATGGACATGTTGGAGAAGGGAACAGTGGAGACGAGGAGGTGATGGGTAGGTATGGTGTCAAGGAGAGGAATGAAGAAGGTCAGAGGATAGTGGATCTTGCCAAAAGGATGGACATGGCTGTGGTGAATACGTATTTTAAGAAGAGGGAGGAACATAGGGTGACGTACAAGAGTGGAGGAATATGCACACAGGTAGATTACATCCTATGCAGAAGAGTCAATCTGAAGGAGACTGAAGACTGCAAAGTAGTGGCAGGGGAAAGTAAAGTTAAGCAGCATAGGAAGGTGGTCTGTAGGATGACGTTGGAGATCAAGAAGAGGAAGAGTGAGGGCAGAGCCAAGGATCAAATGGTGGAAGTTGAAAAAGGAAGACTGCAAGCTTGAGTTTAGGGAGAAGGTGAGACAGGCACTGGGTGGTGGTGAAGAATTACCAGACAGTTGGGAAACTACAGCAGATGTAGTAAGGGTGACAGCAAGAAGGGTGCTTGGCGTGACATCTGGACAGAGGAAGGAGGAAAAGAAAAACCTGGTGGTGGAATGGGGATGTACAGGAGAGTATACAGAGGAAGAGGATGGCACAGAAGAAGTGGGATAGTCAGAGAGATGCAGAAAGTAGACCAGAGTACAAGGAGATAAGGCGCAAGGTGAAAAGAGGTGGCGAAGGCTAAAGATAAAGCATATGATGAGTTGTATGAGAGGTTGGACACTAAAGAGGGAGAAAATGACCTGTACCGACTGGCTAGACAGAGGGACCGAGCTGGGAAAGATGTGCAGCAGGTTCGGGTAATAAAAGGATAAAGATGGAAACGTACTCACAAGCGAGGAGAGTGTGTTGAGCAGATGGAAAGAGTACTTTGAGAGGCTGATGAATGAAGAGAATGAGAGAGAGAAGAGGTTGGAAATAGTGAATCAGGAAGTACAACAGATTAACAAGGAGGAAGTAGGGACAGCTATGAAGAGGATGAAGAATGGAAAAGCCGTTGGTCCAGATGACATACCTGTGGAAGCATGGAGGTGTTTAGGAGAGATGGCAGTGCAGTATTTCACCAGATTGTTTAATGGAATCTTGGAAAGTGAGAGGATGCCTGAGGAGTGGAGAAGAAGTGTACTGGTGCCAATATTTAAGAATAAGGGGGATGTGCAGGACTGTAGTAACTACAGGGGGATAAAATTGATGAGACACAGCATGAAGTTATGGGAAAGAGTAGTGGAAGCTAGGTTAAGAAGTGAGATGATGATTAGTGAGAAGCAGTATGGTTTCATGCCAAGAAAGAGCACCACAGATGTGAGGTTTGCTCTGAGGGTGTTGGTGGAGAAGTATAGAAAAGGCCAGAAGGAGTTGCATTGCATCTTTGAGGACCTGAAGAAAGCATATGACAGAGTGCCTTGAGAGGAGTTGTGGTATTGTATGAGGAAGTTGGGAGTGGCAGAGAAGTATGAAAGAGCTGAACAGGATATGTACGAGGGAAGTGCGACTGTGGTGAGGTCTGCGGTAGGAGTGACGGATGCATTCAAGGTGGAGGTGGGATTACATCAGGGATCGGCTTTGAACCCTTTCTTATTTGCAATGGTGATGGACAGGTTGACAGACGAGATTAGACAGGAGTCCCCGTGGACTATGATGTTTGCTGATGACACTGTGATCTGTAGCGATAGTAGGGAGCAGGTTGAGGAGACCCTGGAGAGGTGGAAATAGGAGAGGAGAGGAATGAAGGTCAGTAGAAACAAGACAGAATACATGTGTGTAAATGAGAGGGAGGTCAGTGGAATGGTGAGGATATAAGGAGTAGAGTTGGTGAAGGTGGATGAGTTTCAATACTTGGGATCAACAGTACAGAGTAATGGGGATTGTGGAAGAGAGGTGAAAAACAGAGTGCAGGCAGGGTGGAATGGGTGGAGAAGAGTGTCAGGAGTAATTTGTGACAGACGGATATCAGCAAGAGTGAAAGGGAAGGTCTACAGGATGGTAATGAGACCAGCAATGTTATATGGGTTGGAGATGGTGGCACTGACCAGAAAGCAGGAGACAAGAGCTGGAGGTGTCAGAATAAAAATGATAAAATTTGCATTGGGTGTGGCGAGGATGGGCAGGATTAGAAATGAGGATATTAGAGGGTCAGTTCAAGTTGGATGGTTGGGGGACAAAGTCAGAGAGGCGAGATTGTGTTGGTTTGGACATGTGGAGAGGAGAGATGGGGGGTATATTGGGAGAAGGATGCTAAGGATAGATCTGCCAGGCAAGAGGAGAAGAGGAAGGCCTAAGAGAAGGTTTACGGATGTGTTGAGAGAGGACATGCAGGTGATGGGTGTGACAGAACAAGATGCAGAGGACAGAAAGATATGGAAGAAGGTGATCCGCTGTGGCAACCCCTAACGGTATCAGCCAAAAGAAGATGGAAAGCCAGTGAAACTAATGCATGCACTTCTCAATAAAGTAAAGCCATCAAAGTTCTTCACATTAATAATGAACATAAAGTAACACATGTGAATTTGCTTAATCAAAATTTAAAAAATCATAACCAAAGAATATAAATGGTATTATGTACTCAATATAGAATGAAACATATTCACTTACTCGCGGACTTTTCAACATCTTAGGATAAACAAAGCAGCTGGAAAATTGTTCTCATGCACTTTACTGTTGTGGAATGAAAGCAAAAACTCTGCATAATACAACTGTCAAACAGTGCAATTTAAATCACAAAGTGTATGCTACCAGAGGACTCTCAATGTCATTGAAAATGCAGTTTGATATTGTGTTTAATAAGTTAAGTAACTGCATTGATTATTATGTTTCACTTCCACAAAAGTAGTCAAATCTGTATATGTATTTTGCCAAGATACAGCTATATCTTCATTGATAAAATCCAAATTATAAAGGAGAAATAAGCATCTGAATCTAATCTCTTAAAATAATTACTGGGACACATATTCCCATAAATGTGACAAAGAAGGTCAGGTGCTAAAAGGAGTAGGATTCATAAAGAACATAATCAGATTAGTACTATGATGTACACAAAAACCTCTTATCCTGAACGAACTATCAGATAATTTTTTCTCAAAGAGAAATAGCCTTTTCTGGAGAGTCTAACTGCCCAAAGAACCATTATGCTATGGCCTCCAAAAGTCTGAACATATGATGTAACATACAACAAAAATACCTGCTATTGACATAACAGTTGTCTGCATTTCTCTTTTAAAAGTTTTTAATTCCTCAATTTTTTTAGAGCAACAATGAGATTAAAGTGAATTGTTACAGATTCTACATAGATTATGATGTCTAGATATGTGCATTTCATATGTTCATGTGTGCTTTCCAAAATTATGTCATTTCATTCAGAAGCATTCATATCACTTGAACTCCCCGATGCCCTCTGCTGCAGGAAAACGTAGCTTAGGTTCACTACTATGAGAAAAGAACATCTTGCAGGAGCATGCCCAAGGAGGATTTCTTTCTTGTTAGAACCTTCTCAAGAGAAGGGTATTGTAAATGTTTCCCCCCTTTCTTTTACCAACATTTCTGGATATTTAAATGGTTTGTGAAAATAGGACTCATTTTTATAAGACATGGGTGCAAATAATACACTTTGCAAATATTTAAAATTTTGTGAAGATTTTTTTTGTTTCATGTTCTTGCACACTTATCCTACAAATTGTTATATCAATGTCTTTGTAAACTTCGTATACCCATTTAAAGTTACTCATTTCTGTAATATCACTGCTCCTTAATACAGTTATACAAAAAAGTCTACTGATGTACTGCATTCCTGAGTGCTTCTGGGCAATAGTCGGGACAACCAACCACTCCCATTTAAAGATGAAAGAGGTAACTAGTGTAAGCAGCCTTGATGACACAGAGGAAGTAAAAATCAAACATTTAATGAAGTGCTGCAAAAATAGCCTGACATGAATAATGGAAAAAGTAACTCTTGTTACTATGGGTGTGTATGAAAGAAATAATGACAGGTAAAAAAAGCTCACATGTCCTGGACTGCCTCCTATGTTGCAGCCAGTATTTAAGCAGGTGGGTTAACAAGTCATACAATCTTATTTTATATAAACTCAGGCTTAACACCCTTCTTTTGATCATCACAAAAAAAAAAAAAAAACAGTGATGGAATAGTCACTGCAAAACAACAATGGGACTTTCTTCTTCAACACAAGTGGAAGACAGTATAATCCTTACTACACTGTCAATGGTAGAAAATGGAGGCAGCAGTCTGGGGAAAGAAATTCTAACCTGAACCCAGTAGTACCTACTAAAATAAAACCCAAACAAGCTTGTAAACACTATGGTTTCTACCCAAGCCCACATGTACCAGTTACACGTTAACACAAACCCACTCATATCTACATAAGTTTAGGGGTGACCATTGATTCACCCAACACCCATACAATAGATTTCAATTTTCTGATTCTGTATAACTGTTGTTGTTTGTACTAACCTAATAAACAAAATAACAGTTTTCATTATGCTGTATATGCTTGTACAATAATTTATCGTATTTGTATCAACTCCAAAGTCATATCTCAGCCAAGGCACTGTCTGTATTGAGTTAGCAATGCAAGTTCTCATTGGTTCACATGGGCTAGCGGTTGACGATTGGTCTGTGATGAGTAAGTGTGTCCTGTACTCTGGCACCTCTGTCTATAGTTGCTTCTAGCATGGTACCTTTTACTGTAGCACTGACTCCACGCTGCTGGATACCTGTCCTGGAAGTAAATGGTGGATAAGATACCAAAACCAAAGATAAGAATCCGATCTGAAAATGATTACATGTTGCTATTTTTTTTTTTGTTTTACATTTTATTGAATTTATTAAAATCAAACAACATCACATACAAGCAAGTCAAATTTTACAAGACTAGGTTCAAGTCAAGTCAACCTCCATCCATGAGAAAGAGAGCTAGGCCAACATAGTGAAACTTAAATAGCAGAAAAAATAAGTAAGTAAATAAATAGAATAAAAAAGGGAAGAGAATCCACTTTCTCAATTTAAATGCTTATTCTAAAATGTTATTAATTAGATCCTGCCAGGTTTTAAAAAAGTTTTGCACTGATCCTCTAAGTGAGTATTTAATTTTTTCCAATTTCAAGTACAATATAACATCGGTTACCCACTGACTGAAAAGAGGAGTTAGGATTCTTCCAGTTGAGCAAGATAAGTCTACGTGCCAATAGTGAGGTAAAGGCAATTACAGTTTGTTTGTCCTTCTCCACTTTAAGCCCATCTGGAGGTACACCAAACACAGCTGTTAGTGGATTAGGAGGGATTGTGACACCCAGGTTGTCTGAAAGACAAAGATTTTGGTCCAAAATTATGTTAATTTGGTGCACCCTCAAAACATATGACCCAATAAGGCTGGAAATTGATTGCAATGTTCGCAGGTTGGATCTTGCCCTAGAAACATTTTGGACAATTTTAAACAAGACAGATGTGCTCAACAGATGATTTTTAAGTTGAATGATTGTATGCTTTGCGCATATGGAGCTCGAGTGAATTCTGTGCATTGCTGCTTTCCATTCCTGTTCCGAAATGTTGAGTGAGAGATCCTTTTCCCAATGCACTCTGGGATGTTCCTAATATTTTTTAATAAACAAAGAACACACAACTGTCCAAAAACGCATACCAGAATAATCTTCTACGTGTGGTGATATAGTATTATATTTTTAACTACAGTTCAATACAACTCTGCTGTCTTTTGAACACAGGCACATTATTTGCTCACTATATCAAGTGGTTTTCTTGCACACTGGTCACGTTTATCCTTAATTCAGTATGATTGTTGCACTTATCTTTTAAAGATACTTCCCCACTTCTGAGCAGAGGTTTTTTTTCGTTAATACACAGCCAAAGAAGATACACAATCCCTTGCGCATATGGATAATAAAAACTACTAGGCCAGAGTGCTGTTTACAAACAGTAGCTAAGCATTTAACACTGTTCTACTGTTAAAGCTTACTACCAAACTCCTTAATTTAGGACTCACTATAACATCACCTTCTGCAACTGGAGTTTGGACTTCCCACCCAACAGACCTCAGCACATGTGGATTGGCAGCATCTCATCCTCTGCACTGATCCTCAATGGAGACACTCCATTCTGTACTCCTTGTTCACCTATGACTATATATAGCACCTCCATCACTGGACTGATCACTAACAATGATCAGACAACTTACAGAGAAATGGTTTCCCAGCTGACTCAGTGGTGCAAGGTCAACAATCTCTCCATTAAATGTCAACAAAACAAGAAAGCTATTCATAGACTTCAAGAAGCAAAATGAATACCATAATATCACCACAGTGGAATGGATGCTGCAGAAAGAGTGAGCAGCTTTAAAGGTATTGCTGTGACAATCATGGAAGAACTGAAGTGGGCACATCACATTTCAAACAGGCTTACCATAGTCTCCATTTTCTCAGATGCCCGAGGACAGTTTACATTTTCCTAATCAGTTCTCGCTAACTTTGTCGGTTGCACGGTAGGGTCCATCTTTATTAGCTGCATCACATCCAGGTATCTCACCTGTTTGGCTCATGAAACTAAGCTACTGCAGAGGGTGGTAAAGGCAGCACAGAATATCACTGTCATTCAGCTACCGTCTATTCCAATATGTACAGTAATTTTCCACACTCCTTCCAGTAGCTATATATACACAGGTAGGCCTTGGATTATGAACTATACAGAAACATGTATTTAAAAAAAAAAGACAGTAAAGAAATATTACTATATATTAAAGAATGAAACAAATAACTTAAAACTAAAACTAACTAAAGTACAATATATCAACCTTATGTAAATTTTTTTTTGACAATAACACAGTATCTCACATGAAAAAGGCAAAGTGATGGCAAAATTCCCATAACTAGCTTGTTGAGGTATCATTCACTCTGCTGAGTAATTGTTCAGAATGTCACCTTTCCCTGCCAACAGCTATAGTCCTTGAGATGCCATGGCTGGGATGTGTAGAATGATGGAAATTGTAAAAATGCTCAGCAAAATGGCCAGCTGCCAATTGAGCTGTTTACTGCATGGATGTGTTTGTTACCGGTTAGAGTCAGAGACATATCCATCTGAAAGTACAAAATGACTGAAAATGGATACAAAGTTATATAATACATACTGTGCAATAATATTCCTTGGTGTCAGCAACAGCTGCTAAACATTAATTTTGCTCATATGTAAAAACCAAAAGTTGCCAGAAGAAAATTAACTGAAAATAAAAATGAGGAGTTTTATGTGAAAATATGTAAGTGTTGGATCGACACTAAAAATCTGACTTCAGTATCAATAACAGCTTTCGGACCCAAGTACTGGTACCAAAACAGCTCTGAAGCAAATAAAGGAGGACTCCAAAAACTTGGGGTTTTAGGTACTTTTCCAGGACCGGTATTCTGTGTAACCCGAATATACATGAATATATAAACAAATAATTTAAAATATACATTGTACAAATTGTAAGTGATCGTTTATGGTGCATGCTATTTACACTTTTTCGTGTGTGTGTCTTTTATTGGTATTTATTATAATCAAGTGTTCTGAGAAGACATACACATAAGAATTTCATTGTACTATGTACACAAAACAAAAAACTTCACATTTATTAAAAGTACTGAAAAAAATATCAAACTACCTATTGTCTCCTCACTAGTACATATGCAAGCAGCAACACATCCAAGATGTAATCTCATCCTAAACTGGATGGCAGTCCATTACAGGGCACTTTCACACATATATACACACACACACACGCACACACATACCACAGCATTCCTAGAGTCACCTAAAAATGACTTTACTGTAAGTATACTGTTGAACTAAGAAGAAATATGACTCTAGATGAAAGCACTCAAATATTTGGGGAATATTCAATCATGGTTCTGTATTTACTGAAACAAAAAAAAAATCAGTCCATTTGAAAACATTAGGTTAACAATAGTGTAACACAAAATGTAAAGTTCAGTCTTGATATCAATAAATTCTTTTCGAAAACAAGTAAACAACTGATCTAATTTCACTTTCTCCAACCAAGTAACTTGACAATGCAAGAAGCCAATCACTTCCACAAATTATCCTTCTCTGGGAGTGATCAAATGTAGTAAAGTTCTGATTGTGCTGTTACATTATATCAAGATACAAAAACACAACAGGAACACATCAATACTAAATAAAATACTTGCCCAACTATAACGGTTACCTTTCATTATTTTGTAATAACCATGTTGTTTAGTGTGTCCACTGCTTAACAACTATTACTTTCATGTTTGGTTGCAGGAAAAACAAAATTAATTAAAAAATATTGATTTTTTTCTTCTTTTTATGTGGGGTCTTTGGAAAGTAGAAGTAAATGGTATAATAGAACATGAAACATTAAAACTTTTCCAATTATGCTGCATATTCACTGTAGAAACATGTAACCTACTTAAACAGTTGGTGAGCTAAACTAAAAAAACACTGTCATCATAAGCGTAAATGGTGCTGGTGTCCAGGTTTGCAAATTCTGAAGATCGGGTGTTAATGTGTAAAGAATGTTTAATTGTATGTGCTGTTAAAATGTGAAAGGGTTCATTTGTGAAATTTAGAAAGGATTTTAAATACATTGTGCATGAAGGTAGAAATCGTCTCACTATAAGCAATATGTAGCGCTCAAATAATGTTTTATTAAAAAAATAAAAACTCTTTTGGTTGCCAGCTATCATGCTTCTACCCAGCATATTTATTAAAGTGAGCTCTGACCAATAAGACACCTTTGACTTATCCCATACTATTTAGAGCAGAAGGACAGTATGTACGACTGTCCTTAAGTCATGCAGATGCTAATATTATTAACAATAATAAAATACAGAAAGGAGTATGGCACAGAGCTCTAATAGCACTATAAGATCTTCTGTAAGAAATGATCCAGTGCTGAATTTGCTGGGTAACACAAACTACCAATGTTTATACACACACAGAAATAGTCTTATTTACTATAAAACCAATTCCTAAAAGTCCAACAAACATTTTATGACAACATTTATTTATATAGCACATTTTCATACAAATAATGTAGCTCAAAGTGCTTTACATGATGAAAAAAAGAGAAAAAAAAAGACAAAGTAAGAATTAAAATAAGACAACACTAATTAACATAGAATAAAAGTAAGGTCCGAAGGCCAGGGAGGACAGAAAAAAAAAAAAATCCAGATGGCTGGAGAAAAAAAAATAAAATCTGCAGGGGTACTAGACCATGAGACCACCCAGCCTCCTCTGGGCATTCTACCTAACATAAATGAACAGTCCTCTTTGTATTTTAGGGTTCTCATGGAAGGACTTGACATAACAGTTATACAGTTTAAATAACAGGCAAGCCATGTTTCACTCTATTACTTGTGAATATCTATATGGAAATTAACACACTTCTTACCTCTGTAGTTGTTTTGTAAGTTTTTAACAGTAAAGCAGCTCTAGTTTCAAGAAAGGTCCAGAGTTTTATCTCATTCTCCCAACTTATAGGGAACTCAGCATTACCTAGCGTAAATACTTTATCAACAACGTGAGCACCAACAAGGTATTCACGGAGTTCATCTGCAATTTAAAAAAAAATAAATAAATAAAACTGATATAAATAAAAATTTTAATAAAATTAAAAATGCTATCCAACAGTGAGCAGACTAATTTCAAGTAAAAATATAATATTCTGACAAAGACTTGTTCATTATTACTAATCATTACATCATTCATGGTTTGTTATTTTGAAAGTCAAGATCTACATTGTAAACAATATATTTTAACCAAAAAGTATTAAAACCCCTGCCCAAAAACAGCATACGGTTTCATAAAAAATGAATGCAATAAATACTCTCTCTACACATATACATTTTATAATGCATAGAGTTTAAATTTTCTTTTGTTCAGCAACTATTTGATGATCACCTTTAGTTAATAAGCCTCACTGGGCTTCACCTTTGCTGTTGCAAAGTCAGGACAAGAGCCAATTAACATTGTTACGACAAACTGGTTTATTGAAAAGTAGACATACAAGCATGGGAACGCTTCTCACATTTAACCAACTTTATTGTTATAGAAAATGCAAACTGGAAAGAAAAATACAATTACCTTCACTCATGCAGAAAACTCTCAAAAAGGCCAAGAGTTGAGCTGAAATTGGAGGTTCGCTGCAGTGCAGTGCAAAGATGCTAGACCTGACCCAAGAAAAATAAAATAAATAAATTTACCTTTTACAATTTAGACACATGGCAGAAGTTGGATGTAGTTTTAAACAAACACATTTTTTAATAATAGTTAAAACTCATCTACTCTCCTTTGGTATTGTTTTGAATGACAGAGACAAAAATAGAATAGTTTTTTGTAGATTTAGTTTATTCTATTATAATACAATAACAACTCATTTACTGTACACTTTTTACGCATTACCATTGACAACATTGTGGTCTATAACTAGTATCATTCTCATTTTATAACAAACTTTAAAAAAAAAGTGAAAAAACAAAAAAAAACAAAACAAAAAAAAAAACAAAAAAAAAATCATTGGTCCACAAGTGACACTGTTATCCAATTAAAATCTACATTTTTCTATTAAGAAGAATATCTCTCATTACTACGAAATAAGAGAACTGTCATCCTGATACCCATCTTAAAACATTTCAAAATGTTTGTTTCCTAATTTAAAAGGCCCATTAATGCAAAACTCTTTCTGCTTGATAGTGGATAATGCTTCCAGTTATCCTGCAATGGTAATGTTAAAATGCTGAAGGAGACAGAGAACGTCATTTATAAACAATAAAATACCAATATAGAATCAGTTCACAGTGTTTGATATCTAAGCGGTGAAAGAAAACTCTAATTTTTATTATCAGGATGCAGTATTTCTTCCTACTGATTAAAATAAATGTGAAAACTAGCTGCAGATTAACTTGCTTTTAGCATTACATTTCAACAGTTATTTCACATTGCCAGTATACACCAATCAGCAAAAACATTATAACCACCTGACTAATACTGTATATGTCTCCCCTGCTAAAACAGCTCTGACTTGTTGAGGCACTCCACAAGACCTCTGAAGAAGTCCTGTGGTATCTGGCACCAAGACAATAGCAGCAGATCCCTTGAGTACTGTAAGTTGTGAGGTGGGTCAGCCATGGATCAGACTTGTTTTTCCAGCACATCTCACAGATGCTTGATTGGATTGAGATATGTGGAATTTGGCAGTCAAGTCAACACCTTGAAATAATTTGGCATGTTAATCAAAACATGCCTGAACAATTTCACTGTGAGGCAGGGTGCATTATCCTGCTGAAAGATGCCACTTCCATCAATGAATACAGTTGCCATGCTTTACGTAGGTGGTAAGTGTAACATCCACATGAATGCCAGGACCCATGGTTTCCCAGCAGAACATTGCCCTGAGCATCATAATGCCTCTGCCCGCTTGCCTTGATCCCATAGTGCATCCTGTCATCCACATGACCTAATAGACAACTTGATTCATCAGACCAGGCCACCTTCTTTCATTGCTCCAGTTCGAACGCTCACATGCCCTTTGCAGGTGCTCTCAACGGTGCCAAGACTGAGGTCTATATAGCCACGTATACAGAAAGCTGCAATGTACTGTGTATTTTGACACCTTTTTGTCAGGACCAGCATTAGGTTTTTTTTTTTTTTTTTAACACAAGTTGTACTACAGTAGCTATTCTGCAGGATTGGACCAGATGGGTTATTTTTGCTCACCGCACGAATCAATGAACCAAGCCCATGACCCTGTCGCTGGTTGTCCTTTACTGGACCATTTTTGGAAGGTACTAACCACTGCTAACTAGGAACACCCCACAAAACTTTCCATTTTGGAGATGCTCTGACCCTGTCATTTAGTCATCATAATATAGCCCTTGTGAAAGTCACTCAGATCTTTATACTTGTCCATTTTTCATGCTTCCAACACATTTTTAAGAACTGAATGTTTACTTGCTGCCTAATACATCCCACCCCTTGACACTGTAATAAAACAATCAACGTTATTCATTTCACGTGTTAGTAGCTTTAATGTTGTGGCTGATTGGTATATATAACTTGCTTACACTTCTATATATTCTACATTAGCTCCACTTTTAACAAACTGAACAATAATATAGTGTGAAGATTTCCTCTGCCTTTGTCATTTTATGGTGCACTGTTGTAATTAATTGCTAGGCTTGGGAATGTACAATGAATCACTACAACAACATATAAGGAAAAGCCTAATTGTGAAGGGAGTTCTTGTACTTTCTTTGTGTTTATTGTAATCTTGTAAATGACTTTAGTAGACTCCAAAGCATTGACTTCAGCAGTAGACAGGTGTTTTTCTACACCTCTTATTCTGCAGTGCTGGTCTCTTCACACCATGAATTGCAGAAGGAGATAATATGCAGCATATATTGTAAAAAATATAATTTGTTAAACTACTTAAGGATAAATCTAAAATTGTAATACAACTTATATACTTGTAGGTTAGTATACAGTGTAATTGAAACTAACTGCTACCTTCATGCGATTCCCTTCTATTTTTCATTCAATGCCTATACAGAGAAATGTAATTTATCTAAGGCATGCATATAAAGCACATAAATAGTCATTATGCATAATTGAAGCAGTAAGATATTTTCAAACTGTGTCAGTTATTAAGTATGGATGAATAAAGTTTGAGATCTTTCATGATTATATGAAGTTACCAAGGGGATAAGTTCCAAAGACCTGTACACAGACCCTTTAACAGAGAAAGGACCTCACTGTGTAAAAGAATCTCTGCAAAATTAAAGATATCCCGAAATTTAGAATGATGTTTTCTAAATGTGCAGCACTTTATCTTTAAAGGATGATTACATCAGAGAAAGTAAGAGAGAGAGAGAGAGAGAGATAATGGAGATAATTGTCTAAAACTTTCTGTTTACCCATAATTAGTTACAGTGTAATACAGTGGATTTAGAAGTTATTCAGATCACTTCATTTTCTGCACACTTTGTGTTGTAGATTTAAATTTTATATGAATAAATTTGCCTTTTTTGCCTAGCAATCAATCTACACTATAAAAACAAAGAGATTACACGGTTTCAGAAAAGTTTGCAAACTTAGTAAATACTAAAAATTGAAGTCTCTCAATTAATATTTGGGGAGAGGTGGTTTGGGGGGAACACACAAATGATGAAAAACACAAAAAGAAATACCCGAACATCTAATAATGAAAACATTTACTCAAGTTTCACATTATTCCTACCGATTACCCACTTCAGTTCTAAAGAATAAACTGTCCCGTAAAATTGTGTTTTGCACAGACCAACAAAAGTGAAGTCACTGGGAAAAGCAGGAATTGATCTAATGCAGGAATGTTTTACTCCTGGAGAATTATATCTACCATGTTCAAGAGTAAGCTGCTCTAGTGACCTAATAATATTATTATTACTGATTATTTGACTGATGTCTTCATCCAATACACACTCTGAAACACAGCTCCAAGTATATGAGCATTAAGAGGAGTAGCACCACTATATATGCAACTGAGTACAGAAAGATATAGTATCTCACATTATATAGTAAATGTGATAAAATCAAATTTTAAAATCATATCTAATTAAATTAAAGTAAGTAATGCGGTATGGCAGCAGACTTCACAGTGAGAGTTTAAAAATCAAGGGACCGAAGAGCCCCTGTTTTGTCCACTGATGCAAAAATCATATATGCCCATGCACTCATACCCCAGAGAGAAACTGGCATATAGTGATACAGTTATTATAAAACCAATAACATAAATAACGTGTTGTGATGTGGATGGTACTATCAACCAAGTAGCAGTAATTACAATTGAAGGAAATTTTGTTATAAAGTACAAAAGCTTGAAAAGTAAACATACTTTCTTGTAAGGTTTCTTTAATTTATAAATAAAATTGATATACTAAAGATTACTGTAATTGACTAACAGATGACCACTGTGGTTTTTGCTGAGGTTCCGTTTAGTCAACTAAAATACGGTAACTGTTTTACTGGAAGTAAAAAAGCAAACTGTTGATAACTCCCTAAACCTCCCATCTCAGAGTTGCTACTTTCTCCAGCCCACAAGCATGCGCGCCTCCTTGCTTTGGCGCACTATCACACACCTCTCTTGAATGCTGTATTCCACATGTCATTACAAGGAATCCCCACTGGAGTCTCCAGTATGTTTATATAAACATATATATATGAAAAGCAAGGTGTGGAGTTCTCCCTTGGAGATACGAGTCAGAAAGTAATACATATATTGAATTGAAGAGTCTGGGGGGTGGTGAGGAGAATGCTACATGTATGGAGACTGAATGAGAGGTGTTTGAAAATTAAACTTTACTTCCGCTACTGAAATTAACAAAATGCTGGTACTGTACAGTTTTAAAAATTTATCAGTTCTGGTATACCACACAATGCTACATGTTACACACAAGTGTGAAAAATGAGCTGCTGAGGTCAATCTTAAACTTTTTTCTCTTCAACAAATTATAAATTAAAATATTAACCAGTTCTACTTTTTGTATTAGAGGATAATTAAAATATACTTCAAAAGACATTTTCATGCAAATTATTATTTTAATTTTGGTTACTAACTGATACGCTGCTATACCAAAACTCAAGACAACAACCAACGAGAAAATTGAATTACTGAAAATTAAAAAGAGAAAATATTTTACTTACGATGGAATACCAGCACGTGCCAGGACTTCTGCTTTCATTGCATACAGTCTTTCACTTTTACTCACTCCTAGTTTTATTTTCACTCGATCATGTGAATTGTTATCAAAGAAGAAGCCATTATGAATAACAAATTCAGCATTTGATCGTGTTCCATAGAAAATATAAATCTAAAACAGAAAAGTGTTAGACATTACTTGCTAACCGTGGCAAAAGTGTTTTACAAATTTAAACTTTATATCCAAAACCTTTATCAGCCATGATATCAAAGAAAAATCTTACATTAGATATTTAACTTTTTATAATTAATTTTCCCCAATCAGGAGAAGTCTGGTGAAAATACCCTTTATAGTAGTTAAAACTGTTAACCTAGTACATACTCTGCACTTAGGGGATTGTCAATGATACTTGTTTTCAAGTCTTACCAAGGATTTTTGAATTTACAATTTTGTGTCATTAAAAGATATTTATTGTTGTTGATTAGCCATTCCAGAGTTTCTCTGTTCAAAATACTTTGGTTCATATTCCTGCTGAAAGTATATTTTTTCCCTGTAATCTTCATGCAATTCTTCAGCAGATGGTTGTACTTTTCATTTTCCTTTCTGTCCTGACAACTTTTCTGATGCATGCTTATGGAAAGCATCTTCATACAATAATTGTGTGACTGGTCCTGGGTTTATGGTAGATACAATTATTTGGACTTTGACAAAAAAAAAGTTAAAAATCTGTTGACGCTAACCATTACCCATTATGCCAAGGGTTTACTATTTCACAGAGCTGCATGAAGTATTGCATTTGTCCCTTTCAAATATTCTCAATCATTTAAACATTTTAATAATGAATTCTGTAAAATGTTCATGCAGTTCCTGGAAATACAGCCACTCTGAGTTATGAGTTGATTTTACATGTGATTTGAGTATAAATTAATGGTTAACAAAAACAGGTTTTTCTTGTTTTAAGAGTACTAGGGTGTTGTACCGTGTTAGCCATTATGAATGTAGAGAAAAGCCAAGAAAAGTGACACCTTTTATTGGCTAACTAAACAGATTACAATAGTAGACTGTTTTTAAATTATACAATCACTTCCAAATTTTGTGAAATTTTAATATATTTGCTTTTTGTTGTTGTCTCTCTGGATGAAAATTAGAAAACAAAATCTGTTTAGTCTTGGGTAAACATTATTATGTCCAAATTGTGAAAATGTTAATTGAAACATTTGGTAAGTTCAGTCAGTCCAATTAAAGGGAATACCTTGGGCTAGCAGTGTAAAACCTTTCACAAACAACTAGGTCTGGCTCTTCCCTATGTGAACTTCCCATTCAAAACATTAATTAACATTTCTGGATACATAGATGTTTTAAGTGCTGAGGAACTGGATAAACCTCTAACGCTAACAGAATTACAAGATGCTATAAAGTCACTTCAAAGCGGGAAATCAGCAGGCCCGGACGGTTACCCCGTTGAATTTTATATGAAATTCTCCACTCAGCTAGCTCCCCTCTTATTGGCAACATTTACAGAAGCTAGAGACAACCAAATACTACCTCAAACATTTCGTCAAGCATTAATCACCGTCTTTCCTAAACAAAATAAGGACTTGTTACAATGTGCATCATACAAACCAATTTCACTCCTGAATAATGATGTTAAGATACTCTCAAAAATTCTAGCTGCCCTCGGTAATATCACAGGATCAAACTGGATTTATTAAAGGCCGACATCTATCTTCCAATCTCCGACGCTTGTTTAATGTTATATATTCACCAGCAAAATCAAACACCCCAGAGATATTACTATCATTAGACGCAGAAAAAGCATTTGATATGATTGAATGGAACTACCTTTTCACTGCATTGGAGAAATTTGGGTTTGGCCCGAATATTTGTGCATGGATCAAACTACTGTATACCAATCCAAAAGCCTCAGTTTGTATTAATAACATTTGCTCAGATTACTTTAAGCTAGAATGCGGTACCAGACAAGGATGTCCCTTATCGCCACTGCTGTTTGCAATCGCCATTGAACCACTGGCGGTTCACTGCCGAAATTCTTATCAGATAAAGGGGATTGTCAGAGAAGGACTGGAACAAAAAATTTCTCTATATGCAGATATGGTTTTATATATAGCAGACCCAGAAAACACTGTCCCTGCAGTTTTAACAGCACTAACAGAATTTCAAAAGATATCTGGTCTTAAAATTAATTTGAATAAAAGTATACTCTTTCCAGTGAATTCAGAAGCATATAATATTAGATTGGACACCCTACCTTTTACCATAGCAGATCAGTTTAAATACCTAGGGGTAAATATCACAAGTAAATATAAAGCTCTTTATCAACAAAATTTTGCCGTCTGTATGGAAAAAATTAAGCAAGACTTGCATAAATGGTCAACCCTTCATCTCACTCTAGCCGGAAGAATTAACATTGTTAAGATGAATATCCTTCCTAAACTTCTTTTTTTATTTCAAAACATTCCAATATACATCAATAAATCGTTTTTTAAACAGTTAGATTTAACAATAACCTCATTCATTTGGAACTCAAAACACCCACGTATCCGAAGAGCGACCCTACAAAGACCTCTGGCAGAAGGTGGCATGGCTTTACTTAATTTTCAGTTTTATTACTGGGCAGCAAACATACAAGCCATAAAAACCTGGACACAAATAAATGAACATACACAGGCTTGGTCCGCAATAGAAGTAAAATCCTGTAGTACTTCTTTATACTCCCTGCTCTGCTCTCCAATAAATGCAAGTTATCGCAAATATACTAATAACCCAATTGTGCTTTACTCACTCAGAATATGGAACCAACTTAGAAAGCATTTTAAGATGGAAAATCTTTTATCTGTGGCACCTCTGCAAGAGAACCACCTCTTTCAACCCTCACAAACATATCCAGTTTTTAATACCTGGAAAAGTTTTGGGATTAAAATGCTCAGAGATCTTTATATAGACAACATATTTGTATCTTTTGAACAATTACATTCAAAATTCAACTACACATTTCTTTCACTATCTTCAAATTAGAAATTTTGTTAAACAGAAATTGCCCGATTTCACCCACCTCACACCCTCCACAATGCTGGAAAAAATACTGCTCAATTTTGAGGAATTAAACACCATTTCCGCATTATATAAAATCCTATTAGAGTCCCTACCTTTCAAAGATCCAAGAGGACATTGGGAAGAAGATCTCTTAATATATCAGAAAAGGAGTGGAAGGTAGCAAAGCAGAGAATTCACTCAAGCTCCATATGCGCAAAGCATAGAATTATTCAACTAAAAATTATATATCGAGCCCATCTGTCTCGCTTAAAACTGTCCAAAATGTTTCCAGGGCAAGATCCAACCTGCAAAAGCTGCAACCAAGCTACTGCCTCACTGGGTCACATGTTCTGGGCCTGCACCAAACTAACATCATTTTGGACAAAAATTTTTAAGTGCCTTTCAGACAGCCTTGGGGTCACAATCCCTCCTAACCCATTAACAGCTGTGATCGGTGTTCTTCCAGACGAACTTGAAGTGGAGAAGGACAAGCAAACGGTGATTGCATTCACTACACTTTTGGCACGCAGACTTACTGCATTCTGTTAAATTGGAAGAATCCTAAGTCTCTTCTGATAAGTCAGTGGGAAACCAATGTTTTATATTATTTGAAATTGGAAAAAATTTAATTCTCAGTTAGACGATCTGTACAGAATTTTTTCAAAACCTGGCAGGATCTAATTAATATTATTTTAGAATAAGAGAAATAACTATTACAGCATTTAATTCCCTTCTCCGTTTTTTTATTTGCCTATATATTTATTTCTCCCTTTCTTTTATTTATTGTTGCCTTATTAAAAAGCCCTAAGCAATTCTCCTTTGGCTTAGCTCTCCTTCTCAGGGGTTGGGTTTGATATGTCTTCAATTTTGTTAGGTTATAAATTGATCTATTTGTATGGAATGATTACAATAAAAATTAATAATAAAAAAAAACATTAAACAACAGCTGAGGAAGCAATGACTAATATTGGTCAAAAAAGAGTTTAAAAAAAGATTTTGCTCCATGAAACCAGTTAGAGATGCTTTGCTAAAACATTGAACTATACCGAGAGTGCCTGGCCTGCTAATATCACTCTATACTTGAAAAGTAAATATTTTAAGAAACTATGAAGAATTTAAAAACCTTATTTAAAGATCCTCCCTTCCAGGCAGCTTTGTTAACTGAGAAGAGATTCAGTCCACTGTAGTTCGTAGAGCTGACTGATAGATTAGCTATCGATTTGTACTCTTACTTTACTGAAACATAACAAAGGTCAAGTGTTTTATTCTTCCATACTGATAAGAACATTGTGAAGGATTTTATAAAGGTGCAATAGCTTAAGGAACCAAAAGTAAAACTTTGCAAAACCTGGAAGGGTAACTGAATACTCAAGTGGTAAATAGATTAAAAGAAAAAACAAAAACTAAGAGCATCTCAAAATCCACACAGCTTATTCTTTCACTACTACAACGGAACAAAGGCATTAAATATTAGCATACTGAAACAATCCATTCATGTGTTCTTTATCTGTGGCACTGCTTTCTCAATCCACTCTAAAGGGTGTTCAAAAGTATCAGTCATTAGCTCTATATCAGTTAGAAAACTACATCTCTATAAAAGATCACTGATGATGGCTTCCCTATAGTCATATAGAAATGATGCTATATAAATAAAATGCATTTTTATCATTATTTAAGAACCGTTTCCTACTGTTTATTCTGTAAGCACTGCACTCTCTCCAAGATTACAGAGAGAGAAGAGTAATGTGTTGTTCTAAGCACACATCCTGACTGTTTAAATGCATCATCTGAAATATAGAGGCAGAGATAAAAAGGAGTCCATAAAACGGTTAATAAAAATTAATGATGCAACTCCATGACACCAAAGATACATTTCTGTATTCATCTACATTACACAATTAATTTCTTTAGAAATATAACTTGAGACAAATTTTATAGAACACTCACAAACTGTGCTTAGGACAGCACCAAACAGACTTGATGTCAGGGCAGTAAATGTATTCTAAATATTTGTGGTTGATGCCATGTTTATTTCATAATCAGCAAAAAAAACAAAAACAGCCATAGCCAGAACCATTCAAATCCGAGTCCAAGAACAGTTTTAGGGGTCACATGAGGGAGTGGTCAGAATCAGGGACTGAAGGCCAAAATGTATATACAGTAATCCCTCGCTATATCGCGCTTCGCCTTTCTCGGCTTCACTCCATCGCGGATTTTATATGTAAGCATATTTAAATATATATCGCGGATTTTTTGCTGGTTCGCGGATTTCTGCGGACAATGGGTCTTTTAATTTCTGGTACATGCTTCCTCAGTTGGTTTGCCCAGTTGATTTCATACAAGGGACGCTATTGGCAGATGGCTGAGAAGCTACCCAACTTACTTTTCTCTCTCTCTCTCGCGCTGACTCTCTCTGATCCTGACGTAGGGGGTGTGAGCAGGGGGGCTGTTCGCACACCTAGACTATACGGACGCTCGTCTAAAAATGCTGAAAGATTATCTTCACGTTGCTACCTTCTGTGTGCAGCTGCTTCATGAAGCGACATGCTGCAAGGTGCTTCGCATACTTAAAAGCTCAAAGGGCACGTATTGATTTTTCTCTGTCTCTCTCTCTCTCTCCCTGATCCTGATGGAGGGGGTGTGAGCTGCCGCCTTCAACAGCTTTGTGCCGGGTGCTTCGCATACTTAAAAGCCAAACAGCCCTATTGATTTGTTTGCTTCACTCCTTTGAAGAGAAAGATATGTTTGCATTCTTTTAATTGTGAGACGGAACTGTCATCTCTGTCTTGTCATGGAGCACAGTTTAAACTTTTGAAAAAGAGACAAATGTTTGTTTGCAGTGTTTGAATAACGTTCCTGTCTCTCTACAACCTCCTGTGTTTCTGCGCAAATCTGTGACCCAAGCATGACAATATAAAAATAACCATATAAACATATGGTTTCTACTTCGCGGATTTTCTTATTTCGCGGGTAGCTCTGGAACGCAACCCCCGCGATGGAGGAGGGATTACTGTATGCTACAACAAAGTTATCATCAGGAGACAGGGTCACCATCAGAAAAAAGAAGACAAACATAAACAGATAACAAGGAGCAAGACATAGTCAATATCCAAACACTAAAAAGAGTGTTCACTCACTTGAACACATACAGATATATCTCCTTTCATCTCATTTGTCCATTTATTACTAAGGAGCAAACAAAGGCATGCCTAAGGCATGGACAAACTCTTAACAACATTAGTAAGGTATGGAAAAAACGCAGGAAAGTGGCCTCAAATGAGGCTGCAGCATGTCAATCAGGATGAAATGGTCACCTGTATACCAATCTTAAGACTATCAGAACAACCCCTTTGTCAGGTAAAAAATGGGTCTGAGTTTCTTACATGAGTTGATACACACAAAATTACTGTTATAACGACAAGCTGAAATACATTTCACAACAGAAATGTATTTTTTGGAGTTCACTTGCTGTGTAAATTGATAGAACAGCAGAATTTGAAGGGAGATGATATCATGGGGGAAGGATCAGCAAAGCCTCAACTAGTACATCATGTGTTTGCTTTAGATGACTTACATTCTGGCTTAGGCTATAAGCATATTGCAACTAAAATGGTGCAGGATGCAGGAGACAGAAGCTTCTAGACACAAATATAAAGGTTTTTTGGCATAAAATACAATATTAAATTAATTTAAAATTTAGGACCTACAGAATCTGAAAAAAAAAAACCAGGAAAACTACATTTATCTAAGTGAAATATTAGTTATACAGGGTGCCCACAAAGATTTTAAATGATTACAAAATCAAAACTTATTGGAATGTTTATAAATAAGATGACAGAAAATACATTTACTCAAAACATTTCTTCTTTTCCACAACTTAAGTAAGTGACTACCTTTTTCAACAAGATGGGGTACCACCACACTGGCATCTCGCTGTCCGTAATTTTCTCAACGAGCGCATGCCAAGCAGAAGGATTGGTCGCGCTGGACAAAATGACCAAGTGGCTCCCGAGATCACTGGACATTACTGTTTGTGACTTTTTCCTTTGGGGGTACGTGAAAGACTGAGTATACGTAACTCCACTACCCGCAACTATGGATGATCTGCAGGAACGCATCACTGATGCCATAAACGCTTCATATGCCGGATATGCTTCGGAGAGTCTGGTCTGAGCTTGATTATTGCATTGACGTTTGCTGAGTAACAGGTGGGGCGCACATGGAGTGTATGTAATCAATGGATACCATTGGAAACTTTAGGAGTTGATGAAACTGTAGCCTCAAAGGTGAAAGAATATTCCAGTAAATTTTGTAACCATTTAAAATCAAGGAGTGTTTTTGTGGGCACCCTGTATAATAATAAATAAAGTTTATATAATGTCTCAAATCTGTTTATTTATTAAAATTCAAACTGTTGCAAATATACATAATTTCTTTTATGCAGTAATGATAGCACTAGTTTGCTTTTATATTATTTTCTTTACATATATTTTAACTACAATGTAAATTTTCTTTTAGTGTTTTTCAGTTTAGAGCCATTCATTTTTAATTAGCATTAAATATCTGCACACTTTGTTCTTAGGTTTTTTTTCCTACTTGTTCTATAATAACTCTGGTATGTTGGAATAGTAGGTAAGTGCATAAATGCATACTGCTAATACCCTACAGTAATTTTATGTGTTATCACATTTTCAACTTTGCAAAAATAAAATGTACTTTCTATAGCCAGCCATGGCACATGTACAGGCCCGAATGTTCACTGGCAAACTTAAGATGGTCCTATACATGTGCTTTCTTGAGTAGGGGGACGTTTCAGGCACTACAAGATTTCAATCCATTACGGCGTATTGTTTTACAATGGTGTTCTTGGTGACTGTGGTCCCAACTGCCTTCAGATCATTAACAAGCTCCTTTTGTGTAGTTTTGGGCTGATCCCTCACCTTTCTCATGATCGTCCTCACCCCATGAGGCAAGATCTTGCATGGAGCTCCAGACCGAGGGCTTTTGATGGTCATTTTATATTTCTTCCATTTTCGAATAAATCGCACCAACAGTTTCTTGCTGGTGGTCTTGTAGCCCATTCCAGGCTTGTGCAGGTCTACAATCTTGCCCCTGATGTCCTTTGACAGCTCTTTGGTCCTGCCCATGGTGGTGGAGAGGTTAGAATGGAAGAAATTGATTATGTGGACAGGTGTGCTTTATATACATAACGAGTTGAGATCAGGAGTATCTGTAATTGATTGATTGTGGCACACAGCCAATTAGTGGGAGCCAGAATTCTGGCTGGGTTGTAAGGGATCAAATACTTATTTCTCTCAATGACATGCAAATCAATATACAACTTTTACGTAATGTGTTTTTTCTGGATTTTTGGTCTCTCTCCATTAAAATGAAACTACCATAACAATTAGAGACTGTTCATCCATCCATCCATCCATTTTCCAACCCGCTGAATCCAAACACAGGGTCACGGGGGTCTGCTGGAGCCAATCCCAGCCAACACAGGGCACAAGGCAGGGAACCAATCCCGGGCAGGGTGCCAACCCACCGCAGAGAGACTGTTCATTTCTTTGTAAATGAGCAAACGTACAAATTCAACAGAAGATCAAATACTTATTTCCCCCACTGTATATGAATGGGCATTAAGATGGACTAGCACCCTGCCCGGGGCTTTGTCCTTCCTTGCACCCAAAGTTGCCAGGATAATGTATTGCCCTTTTCAATCGAGAATTACTTTAAGAAGAGACTACTTTTTAATTAGAACTAAACAGACATTAACACTAGTCGTTATAATACTGCTTTCTTGGCATACATTTACAGAAGGAATAATAGAGTTGGATTCATACTGAAAATAAAACTAAAATTATCCATCAGCTAAAAAAAAAAGCAAACAAAAAAACAACGTTTGATTTTTCATTTTTTTTCCAAAAGGTTTACTTTTAGTTTAGGAGTTTCATATCCTACAAAACACAGTATTATTATGGAGTGGAACTGCTGTTTTTATTTCACACCATGTTTAAATCACCAGCATGGTTTCTTTCTTAACAGTAGACTGTTTTCAAATTACTTTGTTTAATGGTAATTTTTCAATGTTCATCTTGCAGTGAAGTTATTTCTTTTTTTGTTTAAAGGTTTTACGGAATGTGTGTTTAGCAATCTAAATTATGAATCTTATATGAAAAATGATAAGAAATATATAGTTTGGCTATCCAATTACTTTTCTAAGTGTGCCACTTTGAGAGGATTCACAAATATACAGCTACTGCTTGCCACTTTCAACTATTTTTGGGCAGGGGAACTTATTTCAATTCATACTTACTTAAAATAGAATATGCTTTCTAAGATTATTCAGCAAACATTGAAACAACAATGTTACTAACTGCTTCAAATATAATTGTTTATATATCTGAAAGAACAGTTTTTAGTAGATAGACAGGGTGTGTACTGGTAATTTTTTAAACCACTTGTATACTGAAAACCACAGACTACTACTTTTAGTAATGCTCATTCGTGTATGTGTGGGTGCGTGTGTGTATGTGTGAATGAGCAAACAAAAAAAAAAAGTAATAACACACCCTAAAGTATGCACAACTATTTTTTTCTAAATTTAACAGCATTCCTTTACATTAGTTTTAAATTATGGGTAAACAAATGGTCCAATCCATTAAAACAACTGCAAAAATAAAGAATTGTTAGATTATCACTCATTTCTATCATTGTATGTCAATTAAGTTTTACTTTAAATTACCTTTTAGTCATAATAAACAGTCATCCACATTATAATATTCTCAGTGGAAAAGGATATTCTATTGAAAAATTGGCAGTAGTTAAATAAAACCCCTAACTGCAGATTCTTCAGAGTTACACAGGTCATTATAAGTTTCACATATTTACAAGAAAGCATCTTTGTATTTTTTCTAATTTCAAACTTCCCACAAATGCAATATACCAATTGTGCCCTCTATAGACCTACATATATTTGCACTGCACGACTTAAGTGGGAACAGGATGCAACACAGGGCTACCACCAAATATAAAGACAACACTTACAATTTTTTTATTGTTTCAGATGAAAAGAAAAAAAAACATTTTATGTGTAAAGGGTGGAATGGACAACTTACATACTTTTTAGTAACACAGCAAAAATCTCAGAATCTGAAACTTAGGAAAACAGGCTGTAACATACATATAATCAATTAAATTCTTTTACCTGTTCATCAGCTTTGTAGTCTTGTAGTGCAACACATTCACATCTGTCATCTTCTAAGTTGTAACCAGTGGTGATCTAAAATGCAAGTATTGATTACAAAAAGTGACTAAGGCAAAGAAAAAACTTATTTTTGCATGTACTAAAACAAAACTTTATTGGATATATTGACAGGTTATGTTAAAATGTAATCACAGGGTTTCAGAAACAGATTTGTAGCAGTTCTTGTGAAAGCATTTTCAGTATAACTTATGGGTTATAGGTGCATTATGTCCTATTATTAAAATTTACCTTTAGATTTAAAATAAAATTTAACTTTTGGTTCCTTGTTTTACAATTAAGGAAGGATTACAGGTTATTCTGCCACAAATGAATACAAAACAGTAACTGACTATGAGCAGATTGGGAACAAAAAATATATATCTACACATAAAATGTGGAGCCATTAATAATAAAAAGACAAAGTCAGAGCAAGATCATGCAAAACTTAAGACACAAATAAATGCACATACACAGGCTTGGTCTGCAATAGAAGTAAAATCCTGTAGTACTTCTTTATATTCCCTGCTCTGCTCTCCAATAAATGAAAGTTATCGCAAATATACTAATAACCCAATTGTGCTTTACTCACTCAGAATATGGAACCAAATTAGGAAGCATTTTAAGATGGAAAATCTTTTATCAGTGGCACCTCTGCAAGGGAACCACCTCTTTCAACCTTCGCAAGTATATCCAGTTTTTAATACCTGGAAAAGTTTTGGGATTAAAATGCTCAGAGATCTTTATATAGACAACATATTTACATCTTTTGAACAATTACGTTCAAAATTTAACCTCCCAGCTACACATTTCTTTTACTATCTTCAAATTAGAAATTTTGTTAAACAGAAATTGCCCGATTTCCCCCACCTTGCACCCTCCACAATGCTGGAAAAAATACTGCTCAATTCCGAGGAATCAAACACTATTTCCGTAATATATAAAATCTTATTAGAGTCCCTACCTTTCAAAGATCCAAGAGGACATTGGGAAGAAGATCTCTTAATCAATATATCAGAAAAGGAGTGGAAGGTAGCAAAGCAGAGAATTCACTCGAGTTCTATATGCGCAAAGCATAGAATTATTCAACTAAAAATTATATATCGAGCTCATCTGTCTCGCTTAAAACTGTCCAAAATGTTTCCAGGCCAGGATCCGACCTGCGAGCGCTGCAACCAAGCTCCTGCCTCACTGGGTCACATGTTCTGGGCCTGCACCAAACTAACATCATTTTGGACAAAAATTTTTAAGTGCCTCTCAGACAGCCTCAGTATCACAATCCCTCCTAACCCACTAACAGCTGTGTTTGGTGTCCTTCCAGATGGACTTGAATTGGAGAAGGACAAACAAATGGTGATTGCATTCACTACACTCTTGGCACGCAGACTTATTTTGTTAAATTGGAAGAATCCTAATTCTCCTCTTATAAGTCAGTGGGAAACCGATGTTTTATATTATTTGAAATTGGAAAAAATCAAATTTTCAGTTAGAGGATCTGTACAAAATTTTTTCAAAACTTGGCAGGATTTAATCAATATTATTTTAGAATAAGAGAATTAACTATTATTGCATTTAACTCCCTTCTCCATCTCTTATTTATATAGATATTTACTTCTCCCCTTCTTTTGTCTAATGTTGCCTTATTAAAAAGCTTAAAGAAATTTTCCTTTAGCTAAGCTCTCCTTCTCAGGGGTGGGTTTGATTTGTTTTCAAATTTGTTGGGTTATAAATTGATCTGTTTGTATGGAATGATTACAATAAAATTAATAAAATAAAAATAAAAAAATAAAATAAAAAAAACTTAAGAAAATGTAAAACAAAAAAAAAAAACAGTCTCTTTAGAACGGAGGATATCATTACTGAAGTGACAAATAGTTACATGGAAAGCATTAATTAAGACTCAACTACTTTATATAAAAAAACATGCTGACTGGTAAAAGATTCATCCAGAAAAAATGCACCTGGAACCGACAAAGGAATGCTCTGGTCATATAAAAGAATGCTGGTATTTAGCAGCCTGAGGCATGTTGATAATGTCATACACTACAAGTCAAACTAAGTGAGCATAGGCTGTACAGGTGCTGGTCATAAAATTAGAATATCATGACAAAGTTGATTTATTTCAGTAATTCCATTCAAAAAGTGAAACTTGTATATTAGATTCATTCATTACACACAGACTGATGTATTTCAAATGTTTATTTCTTTTAATGTTGATGATTATAACTGACAACTAATGAAAGTCCCAAATTCAGTATCTCGGAAAATTAGAATATTGTGAAAAGGTTCAATATTGAAGACACCTGGTGCCACACTCTAATCAGCTAATTAACTCAATTGTAGTCAATTCTAATTTTATGACCAGCACCTGTATATAAACTTTATTTGCATAGTCTGAAAATTATCACCAAACCACATAACTTTGGTTATGCATGCCTAGAGGTGGGACTTGTGTATAAAACAGAAGGATGCATAACTGAAGTCTTTATACATATCTATATCATATAGATATATATATATATATATATATATTTATATCATATAGAGATATATATATATATATTTATATCATATAGAGATATATATATATATATATATCATATAGAGATATATATATATATATATATATCATATAGAGATATATATATATATCATATAGAGATATATATATATATATATCATATAGAGATATATATATATATATATCATATAGAGATATATATATATATCATATAGAGATATATATATATATCATATAGAGATATATATATATATCATATAGAGATATATATATATATCATATAGAGATATATATATATATATATATATATATATACACACACACACACACCTATCTATCTATCATGTGGCGGACACCTGGTCGGGATGTCTGTATAGTGGGTACTGGGGGAGAGAGCATGTGCAGAGCATAACATCCCCTGGGGCACTGCATGGCAGCCCTCCTGGGTTGGAGTGGTGCCTTGAAATCCCACGGGGCTCCATGGGAGTTGGAGTTTGTTAGGTTTCATGGGTGCTGCCAGGCGTTGTTGCATGTATTGCTGAGCCCTTGGTTGCAGCACTTCCACCACACCTAGAAGTGCTGCCGGAAGAAGATCATGGAACACCTGGAGTACTTCTGGGTGCTCTATAAAAGGAGCTAGCTGCCACTACTCCGGAAGCCAGCGTCGGGAGGAAGGGAGACAAAGCTTGCTGGGAGGAGTGGAGACAGATTGCTAAAGAAAGAGAGGGAAAGGAAAGAGAAGAGAAGAGGAACAAAGAAAGTGTGCTTTTGTGTACTTGTGTTTGAACTGTGTTGTGCAGGTGGGACAAGGGGGAAGATGTTTCCCATGGGAAAAACAAAAAACGTGTGTGCTGAACTTGTGTCAGATATGGGTGGCAGGAGCGTCCTCTGCAGGCCACAACATACTTTATATATGTTGTATATAGTATATTGTATACAGTAACCACAGATATAGGTTGGGACATTGAGCCCCAAACCACAGACACAGCAATACAGGCCACAATATATGAATAAAAGGATTATAAGGATTTTATTCCACAAAACACAAAAAATCAATACAATAAATCACCAATTCTTCCTTCTCTTCTCCTCTGCTGAGCGTTGCCTGCTGCTTCCTGATTCTGACTCCCTAGAACTGAGGCCGCGGACTCCTTTTATTTTAGGCCTGGGAATGCCTCTAGTGCCACTCCATGTCTTCTGGGCCATAAAGTAGGGAGGTCCTCTCCCGACAGAGCCCTCTAACAAGATCCATGGATCCCAATAGGGCTGCTCTTCTGAATTCCAATTCCCAGGCACCCCTGTGTGTGTCCCAACTGGATTGTCATATGAGGACCACTGCCACCTGGTGCATGGGAAATGGAACCTCTCCCAAATCTCAGCTACCATTGGTCTGTCTATTATTTCTCCGATCCCTGCCAAATTGATTTCATGTCACATTGGCCTCCGGGTAATTTATTTTTCCCTGTCTGAACTGGGATGCCCATTCTCCTCCTACAATACACACACACACACACACACATGCACACACTATATATATTGTACATACAAATAAAACACCTCCTGGACAGAGAAGGAATACACTCATGTAGAACAGTAAATATGATGGACTATGGATATAATTACTGTTATAACATAATAGAGGAACTGATTTGTCTTTGTCTTCTATATCCAGTAAAATGGACACATAAACATGAACTACTAGAAATAGTGACAGTAAAGCACTTTATCACCCACATGTGCAACTGTCATTTGTCACTAGCAGTTTTAAGAATAATAAACATTTTTTAGATTAATGAGCATGTAAAACAGATTCAAAAGCTCTCTGGATAATGCATACAAATTTTATTTCATTTCTGTTTGATTTTTTAGGAAATAATCGCCCATAAGCACATTAACAAATGGCAAAAACTAGAGTACAGAAAGTATTAAAAAGGGTATATAGTGCAGAATTACACAAATATTTAATCAAACACGAATTCTTCTTCTTTCGGCTGCTCCCATTAGGGGTCACCACAGCGGATCATCTTCTTCCATATCTTTCTGTCCTCTGCATCTTGTTCTGTTACACCCATCACCTGCATATCCCCTCCTCACCACATCCATAAACCTTCTCTTAGGCCTTCCTCTTTTCCTCTTCCCTGGCAACTCTATCCGTAGCATCCTTCTCCCAGTATACCCAGCATCTCTCCTCTGCACATGTCCAAACCAATGTAATCTCGCTTCTCTGGCTTTGTCTCCCAACCGTCCAACCTGAGCTGACCCTCTAATGTCCTAATTTCTAAGCTTGTAAATCCTTGTCACAACAAATGCAAATCTTAGCATCTTTAACTCTGCCACCTCCAGCTCTGTCTCCTGCTTTCTGGTCAATGCCACCGTCTCCAACCCATATAACTTAGCTGGTCTCACTACCGTCCTGTAGACCTTCCCTTTCACTCTTGCTGATATCCGTCTGTCACAAATCACTCCTGACACTCATCTCCATCCATTCCACCCTGCCTGCACTCTCTTTTTCACCTCTGTTCTACAATCCCCATTACTCTGTACTGTTGATCCCACGTATTTAAACTCAAACAAATTTAATCAAACATAAATAAAAAATGTTATTTGGCATTATTATTATTAGTAAATTTTGAGACACATGCAAATCAGCATTTGAAAAAATGTATTTAATACAAAATCCTTTTTCTGGTAACAGGGAGTTAAACAGCACTGAATTTATAATGGGTTTAGCGAATTTAAAATAGACTGCATCCATATTATTTTAATACTGAGAAGCAATTTTGCAAACATCCCCACATTTTCCTTCAACAGGCCTGGAAATACATTTGTAGGTATTCTATACTTATTACTAGCAACCTAAACATTAAAAAGTAAAGACAAAAATGATCTTTTAATTCTTTTAAAAATAATATTTGAATGAGGCTATGTAATGCATAGACTTGATATAATTTTAAAAAAGGGAAATACACCATACTGTACTTATGAATCATTATATTCTATAAAAAATAGGGTTACCGTTTTCAAAGTTATGTTACTGTATGAAGATATGAACATAGTTTGCATTAAATTTAAACTAACACCATAATCATAATTTCAAAATTTTAATCTTATAGAGTTTCATTCAATTAAACCATAGAACCATGTCTCTTTACACAGTGCTGTAATAGAAGTATTATGCTAACAGTTTTAAAGGGCAGTGTAAGCTATTAGCTAAAGAGCCAGAGCGCTGTAAAGTTACTAATTGAACAGTACAATATGTTACTTAAATTGCAGGTGTTAATATCTTTGGTGCATCCATCAAACAACATTTGGGAAGCTGATCACAATCAAAATTGCCATAAAAAGATATTGACTATGATAATAATGCATGCCGATGAAAAAATATTGTATGTTGGCTGAATTTTATTTGTAAGTGGAGGCCTTTTTACATGCTGATCAGAAAGTAACTGTGGAGAAAGTTATAAAAACGGGCAAAAACAATGCTGATGACTGTTAATAAAATGTTCCAGGGTTTCATTAAAATGACAGTCATCAGTGAGAATTACATTAATTCTTTTTACAATAAGTAAACAAAGATGAAACTGAATAGAAGAAACTGAACTAGAAATCCCTTTAAAGCTTTATTAAACAATCAGCTCTCTTAAAATCCTGGAAATCTCCTGTGAATAGCTTTATTAATGACTATTTAATGACAAACATTTCCCCTACTTTTAAATAAAATTTAACATCATAATATGAGATATTCTTACATTAATGTTTTAGAGGTCTGCAGATATGTTTATTGCTCTGTGGCCTACTGGAAACACAACACTATTATATTCAAATAAATCTATTTTTAAAATTCATTTGATGGAATATTTATTACATAAGCATGGATGAAAACTAACACAAAAATATTAAGTACTACTATGGAAAGGACACTTGTGTAAATTAACATGAGACTTAAAAATGAACAGTTTCCTCTGGATAAAAGCATTAATTGATTAGCACAGCTTTTAAAAAGGTATAACAGAATATTGCTGATAAACCGCTAAAACCTATGCAAATTAAAATACTCCGAGAAAATCTTTCTCTTGCAACTTAACTAGGTATAGAAAAACAATGACAGATGTTAATAACACTGGTTTCTTTTAAGATAATTTTGCATGCAGAGAACATAAAGAATTTTTACTTATTATGATCCACAGCAAAAATATAGCTCATTTTGAAATATTTTAAAAAAGAAGTGTATTATAATATGATCTCATTTCTACTGGGAAGTAGAAATTGGAGTAGTTTATTTCTAATTCCTTAACCAGCCTGTGATCAGATATGCATGTTAGTTAACATTATTGTGCTTAATAATTAAATTTTTTTCTGAGGTAACTGGATGTAGAAATAGGAATCTGGTTATAAAAAAGTAAGAAGAAATTAACAACTAGTTGAGGGACATAAGATACTCACCAGCCCATTGGTATGATTGCACATGTCCCAAAGTGGGATTAGGGCCAGAGTAACACGGTTCCCATCCTCTGTTGGTATTTGATTCTGACGAGTCATTACAGAAGAGACGGCCCATCTATCATGAATAGGAAGCAAGAATTTTAAAATCTAATTTTTTTTTCTGAATATTTCTTAATAATTGAGCAAAATCACTTTTTATAAAGGATTTTAAAATACTTTTCTTCTAAGAAAAAAAAATCATGATCAATATAAGATAATGTGATGAATATGACTAAAAGAATTACATTTATTTGCTTGGCTGTTACTAAGAATTAATTTATATAAACTAGCCCCAACAATCTTTTATAAAAGGAATTTAACTCTCCTGAAAGATTTTTGCTTAGAAAATAAAAAAAAAACAAACTTCTGTTTGGCCAAACAATATAGATAAAATGCTTATAAACATTACTAATAAAATTAATTGTAATCCTAAAACACTGAAATAAAAGTTTAATACACCAACCTGTAGTCGTCATAGGTGAAAGAATCCTTCAAGGGCAGTTTGCTGGCATTTGGATGGGTCTAGGGATTGGAGGTGAAAAAGAAAAGGAAGAAGAAGAAAGAAAAAAAAAGAAAGAAAAACACAAATCAGTCACTAGAATTTCATTATCTAGCTGCCTAACAGATCCTAACAAGAGCCTAGTGAAGCAGGAAGCGTCCAGCGGCGCTACAGAGGGATCATCATGGCATTATGCTCCCATACATCACTGTCAACTTAATTTGTTGTGCCCAGCAGCCGTCATAAATCTGCTTCATCAATTTGTGAGACAGAAACCCACCAGTGCCACAGAAATCTACATTTAAAGATACAGCAGTCCTTCTCTGAGGGCTAATTTAGATTAGATGTCAGAAAAGTCTATAAAATCCTTTATAATGAAAAAAATATGGCCTTGCATGGCATGCTTTCTTAAGCACAATATAGCAGATATAGAATGCATTCTTTACTTAAAAATAAAAGGCACTACTACATATTGTAAATCTATCAAATCCACATATGCATACCGCTACCTATTTCTATATAATGCTCTGTATATCATTTTTTAACACAGTGTAATCCTCTTTTGATTAATAAAATAGGTAGTGTAGGACATACAAACAGAGCAGTGGGACAATTAATTACTTCTGTGAAATATGACAATATTAACCTATTCTGTGGAGCAGAATCATCTTGTCTGATTACACTGTAATTCTAAGTAAATTAGACCTTGCACTTAAAGCTTAACATTGTTCTTTCGCAGAATAGAAATGTTTTTTGTGCGGCCAGATACAAAAGTGAATAAAGAAAGCCTTGATATTTTCCTTCAAAGATCATTTAAACTATCTTTGATAAAAAATATATACTCAAATTGCACAAAAAATTTTTATTATTATAAACAGAACATGCTGGTAAAGGTAGACTAGCACTGTTTAGTGATATACTTCTAAAGCTTTTTTCACAATCAGCAAAACCTTGTCATTTTAAGAATGCAATCCTTGCGTAACATCAAAATAATATGTTGGTTTTTCTTCATGCATTTTAAGCACAAATTACATATAAGAAAACACAGGCAACAAATTTTACATATGCCAAGTATGTCAACTATTTTCTAGGCAAATACCAGCAAAGAAATACTGAAGGCTCAATGAATTACACTCTGTGGCTCTTCATTTAATGTAAAGTGTAAATCGGATCTAAAACTAAACAGACAAATAATCAACATTCTCAAACCAGCTCAGGGTCAGAGCATGCTAGAGCCTACGTTGATACAATTGAGCACAAGCCCTTCGCAGGGCCCATTCATATACACCAACACAAGATAACGGTCAATTCAAAACTACACTGCAAGTTTATTTGGGGTAAGGAAACCCTGAGCACTCAAAAAAAATCAATGCAAACAGGGAAATTTACAAACTATACAGATACTGACTAGGCATAAAATTTAGACCAGTAACTAACTAACTTAAAATTCTAGTTGATTTATAATAAAAAATAAATCCTTCATTAACATATAAAATGCATACATGTGAAATATAATGTCCTAAAATCAGTTTTACAGCAAAACATTTCCCATAGCAAAGATTATTCTGGGTACAATATTTCAGTTTTGAGATATTTTACTACTCTATCACATTGGAATTTATATTAAGATTATAAATTATGCCATTAAAATATATACTGTATATATATTATATAAGAATTCATAGGTACGTAGTTATACACACAACATTTATAGTACATTGCATATATAAGTCGAAAATTCAGAGATGCTCTTGTCTACCGTTCTGACTTTGATCCTTAATACACGTTATAATTACTGTATACTGTAGAGAAAAGCCAAGCAAAATGACACCTTTTATTGGCTAACTAGAAAGATTACAATATGCAAGCTTTCGAGACAACTCAGGCCCCTTCTTCAGGCAAGATGAAAGGTGTCATTTTGCTTGGCTTTTCTCTACATTCATAATGGCTAACACGGTACAACACCCTAGTATTACTGTATACTGTAAATAGATATTAAAGTGACCTGTACTAAAAGGCATGCATTATTATAAAAATTGGAATCCCCAACTTCTTTTCTGAATCATTACCAAAATGCTTGCGACAGAACTGTACAGAGACAGATAAACTCTGCTCCTTTGCAGCTGACAAGACACACAGATGTTTCTTAAGACCTTTCTTCCACTCACTACAGAATGGAGCTTTCAGGGTAAGCTGCCTATAAAGAGATCAGAGTACAATAGTACAACCTCCCTCAAAACACACCCTCCTTATTCAACTTTGCCTATGCTTCTACTAGTGTGCCATGTAGCATGCAGTTGCATCTCTTGAAACATTAGCATCACAAGTGGGAGGTAATTTATCATTTTTTCACAGTGGAATATATGCTGGCACTGTGTGCGGGACAGGAGGGGATGAGGTACAGGGAACTAGCACCGTAAATCAATTAGAAAACAAAAGCTCACACACAGGGTGGAATTTCAGGCAAATTATATAGCACAAAAGATTGCTAATTGGCTGGGAGATCTCGGGAGCTATTTCTTTATTTAAAACAGCTTTCATTTTTTTTTGTTTTAATGTTAACCCCTAACTGTGTTTTGTAACTGCAGTATTATAAAAATAGCTTTGAGCAATATTAAAGGCATTTTTACTTTAAAATGATAGTGTGAGAGGTCTGTTAACTAAGAAAACAGTCACAGAGGTTAAGTGGCCAATACCACCCCTTTTCTCAACACCTTTGTTAGCCTTCAGGTCATTTCATTCTTTACAATGCTTCTCTTTACCAACTTTTCATTAGGCAGTGTACTTTGACAGCATTTAGAAGTGCAATTTAAGTGCAAGAAGTGCAAAATAATTTCAGTTATATTCTGAAACAATTCTCTCAAGTCAGACATAATGGTCTATGTATTCTCTGGAACTGGAAGCTCTAAATTATCTATCCTACTGCCTATCTATAAATTTTGCTGGCATCATAAAGAAATTATAATGGCACAATTACAGCGTGACAGACATGACAGCAAGTACAACAAAATCTACTTTATTATTTAAGCTAATGTACACGTAAATCCCCTGGAACAATTTTTAATGCATGACAGCAGGGGTTTTGTGGATTTCAACTGAACAAGAAGGTACAATCAGGTCAATTCAAGAGAAAGTCAATGCGACAAGTTAATTTTCCAGGCTGGTCATCTGATGCTACATTAGAAATATAGAAAATGAACACTGACACACTTTATACACTTCAAACTGACTAAGATTTAAGGCTTTTGCTTATTATGCTCTTTTTAGTCAACAAACATGTTTTGCTTCTGTAGCGCTCATCTCAAGTAAACATACTGCATTTAAATACAGAACCTAAAGACATTCAAATAATAAGTTGCCAAAAATCTCATACTTCTCTTTTTACTTAATAGATTTAAATGGAGTGTCATAGGCATGTTAGTGTTTTGTTAATATAACTCTGCCATCTACTGGTATTTTATCATGTTTAAATAATTTAACGTTATTCATCTTTTGACAAAGACATCAGACAACTAACTCTATTCTAAGTGTTAAATAGCATTGTTGGATGATGTACCCCAAACAATCTTAGGACCCCCCCCCCCCCAAAATATATATATAAAAAAAATAAATATCCCAAAGATTTCTTAGGCTATCTTAGATTATAAAGGAAATTAATATGAATAAAGACTACTGATTTAGATGACAGCTGCTTTAAATTAAATACAATATAATACTCTTTGATTACAACACAAAACAAAAAAAACAGTATGCATACTCTGATATATTGAAGTGCCTTATCAATGCAGCTAACTAAGATTTAATAAAAGTATGTCAATAAATCTAAAAAGAAAATGACAAATGCATTAAGTATTAAATATCTTGGAAATTTGCTACAATTTCAATGAATATTTCATGTCTTATCTTGACAGTAATATGACATCCTCATATTTCTAATTGACAGTTATTTAATGAAAAAAAATATTTGGAATGATTTTAAAATAATTTATAAAAGTTAAAGCAGAAAGTCTTCTCCTGCACCTTTACCACATAAGAATGTACTTCCCAGCAAGTAATGAAACACTGCTTAATAAGTCTGTGTACAGTACCATTTAATTTTTAACCTTTCCCCCCGCCCCAAAACACTTGAGTCTTTGGTAAAAATCATGTACCTCTTTGTATCTGTTTATTTATACTAAGTCTTTATCAAGCCCTCTTTTTGACATTCTGTCATCAACATATCTGCTTTATCTGTTTATGGTCACGTGGGAACTACAGCCAATAATGGTCTAGATGGAAGGGAGGGCAATGAAGGATCTCATCCTGGAGGAGATATCGGTTCATTGCAGGGTGCACATACACTAGTGTAACATAGCATCATCCATTATCCTGACAGTGACTTTGGACTCTAGGTAGAGGATATCCTTATGAATGCACAGCCGACCTCTTTCACACACAAATAGTAATAATTCACATGTTTAAATAAAAAAAAAAAAAATCAAATTTTTAATCAAAACAAAAAAATATTTATATAATTTTCTACCACTGCACTAGGTGTTGTTTGCTTATTCCCCTTAACCCCTCATTCGCAAATTTCATTTATCCATCGTCCTGGTCAGTGCAGTTGGAAGCTGGAGTCTATCCCAGAATCAAATGGAGCAAATAGGAACATGCATATACACACTCGGATTTGACATTCAGCCTGCAAAATTTCCAAAGACTGTGAAAGAAAGAGGAAGCCCTAAAAGGAAACTCCTACTAACAGAGAGAATAAATAAATTTAACAAAACAAGTACATACTTTATATACTATACACTATTGGTTCTATACAAATACAGAGGAAAAACATGGCTGTTTTTATTTACATTTACTTATTTGGTTAATTCTTTTACCCAAGTCGACTTACAACATTTGAGATACAATTGGTAATATTTCTTTTGCTTTTTTTTTTTTTTTTTTTTTTCAATTGAAGTGCAGGCAAGTGAAGCAACTTGCTCATGGTTATACAGTGTCAGTAGGAGGATTTGATCCCACAACCTCAAGAGTTTGATGTCCAAAGCCTTAGCTACTATACCACACTGCCCTGTAACATATTTACTTATTTATTTTAATAACTGGAGTACTGTACACATTGAAAACTCTTGAAAGTTTGCTGGTGTCACAGAGAGGTACAGTATGTGGTGTAACATTACCAGAAGTTCACTGAAGAAAATTTGCTGGACTTATTATCCTGGGAATAACTAGTAAAAAAACATTCCATTACATATCAATGTGATGCTTTTGATTTGTTAATCACCAAGGTGGTATTATCTTTTCACATTAACTCTGGGGGACAGAGCAAAGGGTCTGAACTTAACTGTAGCAACTTCCAAAAAGAATAAGAGCTTTCCTAATCCTTTCTACACATGCTTGTAGACTTTGAAAAAAGCTTATGAATGTCCAACACTTGGTATTATGTAGAAAGTGCTACAAGAGTATGGAGCACCAAAGGCACTGCTGCTGGTCAGTTAATTTCTGCACTTGTAGAGGAGAAATTGTGTTTGCATATCTTAACATTAATTGACATCCATTCAATGTAGAGGTTTGACTGCATATTGTATAGTATCCTGTTCCTGATTTTCATATACACATAGCAAAGCACAGATAAGATTAAGAGTTACTCAAGAGTCCAAGGGTTGCAATTTTGCCGTTAATGGATAGCTCTGCCCTCCTGGCCTTTTCAGAATTTGAATTTTGAATGGTGGTAGCCTGGTATGAGACATCTGTGTTAAGAACTATGACTTGTAAATAAGAGTTTAAGATCCTCCTTTAGGAAAGACTGAGTTGTTCCCTACAAGTACTGGGTGATGAACTGCCCAAGTTTAAGTACCTCAGGGTCTTCTTTACAATAGTAGAGATGATTGTGACAGATGAATAAATGCAGTAGCAGTAATTTTGCAGACATTCTATCAGATAGCGGTGGAGAAGTGAGAGCCAAGTCCTTGAACAAAGTTTTTATTTACTGGCTGGTCTACACCTCCATTTTCAACTACGGACATGCTCTCTATGTAGTAATCAAAAGAATGACATTATGCATACAAGCTTCCAAAACTAACTTTCTCTGCAATGCTGCTAGACCCAATCTCCTAGCAACTAAGCCTAGCAGTACAGGAGGACTTCAGAGGAGAGGCACTACTTCTCTCTAATCAGCGGGAGACGTCTTATGTACCAGACACAGCCCAGTAGGAGAAGACCAGGAGCAGATCCATAAAACATTGGAGACATTACATCTCTCAACAAGCCAGGGGGTGTCTGAGAATCCCCGAGCATTGGCTGGAAAATGTTGCTGAGAATAGAATACTTTGGAATATCCATCTTAGCAAATTAGTACTGTCACCTCACCAGGAAAATCTGATCAAAAGAAAAAAATAGGTTTTATTATTTGTTTGGTACTCTGGGTAAGTGGTTCGCACTTTTTGATTGCAGCTCTAATACATGAAGTTCATTTCCATGCCACTCATTATGAAAAAATTGCAGGCTTTTTCTCTAGGGACTTTGGTATCTCAATTTGGTATCCTGGTTATAGCTATGTTAATTACTTTTAAATGGCCTTGTATGCATAATAGACTGACATCTACCCAAAGCTGGTACCTGTGTAGTGCCTGGAGTTCTTGGGATTGGATTATGTAGGGGTAAAGACCTAAAACTGAAAAGCTTGACTCAGTTATTGGAATCAACATTGTAACAGCACAAAGTTTTCGATATCAGCTTTAATGCTTGTTATTGGTTTTAACTTCACACTGATTAACAAAGGAGATGTTACCTGCAGTGCCACATTTAAAGTTCCTCACACAGAAAATCACATCAACATTTTTTGAAAGTTGCTTTGTGCCTGTATGAATTGATAGATCGAGAGAGAGAGAGAATGATACCATATTGATCCCAGGGGGAGATTTATAGATTTCATGCACCTGCAGCCACTAACCTTGTCCAATTATGTGAGGAAAAATTACAACATGCAAATACCCCTTTTGTCATTCAGGCATTCCGATAGCTGCATTATGACACAGCTCCCTACTCCAAGTAATAAATACTGATTAACATTGTTAGACGTATGCACTAAATTAATATGTACTGAAACTCCATCCTTAAACAATCATTTCATTGTGTTATTTTTATTAATTTAACGGAGTGTACTGATTCTTCTGGTATGTCAGGCCTACACCAAATTCTGTATCATCACTGATGCCAGTTAAACATTAATACTATAAAATGTTACTTCTAAATATTAGCCTTGGCAGTAAATAATGCATTAATTTGAAAAACATTATTCAAGATCTGCTTCTGTTCATGAAGAGCAGCACTGAAAACATTCTGGAAGTTGCACGATATTCTAATTTGAAAGTCTTCACGCATCATAGGAAGTGAGCCAGAGTTATACAAAAAGATACAAGTACGAAAGAGAAGACCACCAGTATACATCGCTAAAACCAAAGCTGATGCAATAGCATTTAAATATCAAATTAATTGTGCCTGTTTTGGCAACTGCATGAATGTTCATATTGACACAAATGTCAAAACATGGAAACAATGCACAAAATAAATTCATGTCTTCAGGTTTACATATTGCAGGCAAAAGCTGGTATTACAGTATGTAAATTGCGAGGATTGCCTCCAAAAAAGTCAATGTACACCTTGATACCATATGGCTGAGAAAATTTCATATGAATAAATGCTAAGACTACAACCTAATTTACAGTACTTCAATTGTACTGAATATGTGAGAACTGCAGATTGTAGCAGTAATGGTATATTTTGACCATCTAAACAGTACGCCACCAATATCAGTTTGTACACACTAAGAAGAAAAAAAATAACATAAAAAAAATATTGTCTAACTTTGAAGTAACTAAATCACAACTACAAATACAGCTGCAAAGGAGTCATATTAGGTTGATTGCTAATTAGCGGTTTGTGTCAGTTATAAAAGAAACCTAACAATTTCCACTTTCATATCCAAATTTCAAGTTATATGATGCAACTGACAGAGTTCCAAAGAGGTCAAATAGTCAGTGACAAAAACAGTAGAAGTATCTGTCAGAGAAGCTGCTTAATTATTCAATGCATAAATGGGAAAAGTAAAACTAATTAGAAATAGTGCCCATTAGTCAAAATACACTGTGATGGATAGACAGACATCTTGTGAGATTGTTGCTAAATGACAAAAGTAAACCCTCAAGAATTACCAAAAAATTGAATCAATGCTGCTGTGACTCAAACTCAATAAAAACTATACGTCCCAAGTTTCAGAAAACAGGAATTCATGGAAGTGTTGCCATTTGAAATGTGCTCATAACCAAGGCTAAACACACAAAAACGCATAACATGTTGAAAGAAGCACAAAATCTAGACCCCTGAGCAAAAGAAAAAATGTGGTTGGCCGAGTCATCTTTCACCCTCATTTCTGCATTAAGGCAGCTATATGTCAGAATGTCTGCTAGCAACTGTTTATGGGGCATCCATAATGGTGTAGATAGTCATCAGCTCCAACCAATGTTCTGCATAGTTATATAAGGGTCAGGGAAAATGAATGAATCTTACAGGACCATGCATATCTTGTGCAGCCAACACTGTACCTTTGTGATTTTCTCCTTTTCCAGGGAAATGAATTAGTTTGCCAATATGTATGGGAGCAAAAATAAGATTTGTGAACACCACGATGAACTCAAATACCTCCCATGGCCTACTGTATCACCAAATCTATACATCATTGAGGGTAAAAAGTGATTTCCAAGTCCATCACATCTTAAAGAACTGTTTGCTTCTTGAAGAAGGGTGCAATATTCCACTACAAATAAAATTAGGGCATATACTAAAAGCATTCCAAAAAAGGAATGCAGTTCTAGGGAACTCAAAGGGTGAACCAGCTTCTAATTAGGTTCCTGATATTAATATATTTTTAGAGGTTTTCATTATTTTGTCAGTCACCTGTATATATGTAATATGGCAAAGATATGTTAAGTGAGAAGAACTCAGAATTTCAGAATGTGCAGAAATGTCAAATTTGAGTAAGCAATGAAAATCTATGCCAAAGCATGGTTAGTACCTGCAATTACACAACAAGTGAGGAGGAAATATCAATGATTAAGATAACAAACACTGACATCGACAGTTTTGAGGTTTAAGAGTTCACAACAAATCTGTTAAGAATGGTTTGCTATTTTATTCTGAAGAAGCATGTGACCAGAGAGGTATGCAATGAACTGTCATGGGAGCATTAGCATGATGATCTTCTACCCAACACGGCTGGAATAGATGGTGACACTGAAGGGCCCTGAAGAGGATTAAGTATATTTGAAAATAGATGGATAGTACCAGACTAGAAAACTGATTTGAAAGTGAAAGAACTGTTAAAGGAACGAAAAACTAAGGTGATGGACAGACACGAAGAGGAGAAAGTCACTGGCGATTTAAGTGTTCAGCAGAAGTGTCATTTGCAATTAAGATGTAGAAACATGTCTTTTTAGTACTGCTAGAAATTAGTTCATAATAAATGTGGTGCTATTAGGATGCTCTACAACCAGGCAGCTAGGCCTTGGTTTTTCAAAAGTGTTGCTGGATACTGATGTAATAAATGTAAAGTTAGGTATGCTAAACACCATGGAGAGTATTCTAAATATTTCAAAAGTGTTTTGTGTACTGTAAACAACTAGTCACACTCTGCAATTTGATTAAGGTTATACCTCTCTGGTCACACTACATTTCATTGGTCTCACAGTAAACCTTTCTGAAATGTGAAAAGACCACGCATTACAAGTTTTGATCAAGTAAAATATTACAAACCAGGAAACTCCCAATAAATACCTTTAGCTGATTTTTTCAGAAAATTGCCAAAGTTACATTATGCATAGTAGACCATGTCCACAATGAAAAACTGATCAGAGCAAAAAATGGAGGTACTTGAATAGGAGTAACGACATTTTACTAAAGGAAAAAAAAACTTCTTCTCTTCCAATATTTTCAGTAACATTTGTTAGATAAAACACATAAATAGTGGTTCTTCAGTTTATCCTCTTTATTTTAAAAAGTGTAAATGAAGCATCAATATTTTAAACAATCAGATCGCACAGGTCCCAAAGTGCTGACCTTATCATTGTGTTCAAGAGACTCCCTAATGTGTGGTACGGCAGTTTGCAAAGTCTATTGTCAAGGCAATGAAGACTAATCTGGACAGCTAAAAACTATTTGCCATAGCTGCAGATACTCAAATAACACCGAATTCAGAACAATGAGAAAAATTTCTTATTGTACAAGGAGATTACAAATGACAACTTAATAGTATTACTTAATAAAAGCATACTTGGCATACAATTTCACAATCTTGTACTGTGCACAACAGAGTATAGACAGGAAAACTGCAAATATTGCCTGATGAATTTAACAAGATGTTATATTTGTTATGTTCAGTGGGCACCAATAAATAAAACATTTAATAATAATATGAAAATATTAGTAATAATAGCAGGAGCAGTAGTAGTATCTGTAAATCCATATCAAATTTAAATTTTTTATTAAAAGATCGAAAGTCTGCTGTAAATGACAGATTTTAACAGAAATACAAACACACACATAAACATACTGTATATGTATACACTCACAGAGTGGGAATTAGATGTACAATTATGAAATTATATGAAATACTGAAAACTAAAAGATATTCATGGTGCTTCTCAAAGAGGGTAATGCAAACAATATTTCAGATGAACAGAAAAAAACTTTGCTTTCCTTTCTTTGGATTCTTAATAAAATTCTACTAATCAGGGATAACTACAGTGTACCAAATACCAAATAAACCACATTACAAAACTACTTTAACTAAAATGAATTGCACAAGTGCAAGAAAATCAATAGACAGATGCATTTGAAGTTGTATGTCTCCATCTTGTGGATAATTCTGAATTAAAAAAAAATCCCAAACCAATGAAGGCTTATCAGAAGTCACACAACTTAAAACAGTTTTGGACTGCACTGATCATGCGAATGACTTCTGAAAAGTTTAACAAAAAAACTTCTAACAGTTTAATTACAGTACCATGAAGTTCAATAAAATGTATTTACAAGGTGTCCTATTTTAAAATCCATGATCAGAAATTACTGTTTAGTATAAAGGGTGCAAAACCCCCAAAAAGAACATATGCAGGAAAAAAAAAAAAAAAATAATCACATGTGGTTGTTCCCCATGACCTTTTAGATATAGACTATAGCTGCACCTACCCACATACGACCTCTTGGATGATAGATGGTGCACAAGATTGTCTACGAAGTCTTGCAAAGGTAAATCTTCTGTGAATACCTTTGCAGACAGTTTACAGGAGTCTTCATGTGGGCATCTACAGGTCTACGAGATTTTAGAGAGATGTCACTTAATCCTAATTAATCCATTATTACCAAACAATGAGAGCAGCCATGTTTTTCAGCATATAGCTTACACATGCTAAGAAAACCAGTCTTGCAAAGAACCCCATCTTTTGAGTTTCTTAAGGAACTTAACATAAACCTCCTGCCAAGCTATGCAAGAAGCAAATTTTTTAGCTTTTCATGTCTTTAGGTGACATGAATGTCTCCTTTGCAATGCCAGCTTGAACCCTATAAATTTGACCAGAGTATCTATAGAAAGCCACAGGGACAAAAAGCAGTAACCAGGCAGATAATATATCCCACTCTTTAAAGCTGTAAAGCAGCTTTTGCACCTGTAAATACAATCCAGATTTTATTTCTTGTCAAAGTAGCTCAAACAGAATTTTGTATAAACAGATATTTAGGACATGGTGATTAGCAGATTGCAATTACCTCCTTAAAAGTGCCTACACTTTAAAAAAAAAAAAAAAAAAAAAATGTCCAGAAATTCGGCTACGTATTTCCACAGCTTTGTGATTAGACACTCCAAAGTTACAGCCTGTACCGCTTACTCTATCAGTCTCAGCAATAACTGAAACCTTCTGGAGCCTGTATTTTAATGCCAATACCCATATAATATACAAAAGTTACTAAATAAAGCAAATAAATGAGTTACCATACTTATTGCAAAAATTGCCTAGGATTTAAAATAAATGTATTTGACTACACAAATAATAAATTTTTTAAGGATTATCTAATATGGGGGAATATCTGGGGAAAAAAAAAAAAGAAAAATCTATCTTGTATATACACATCTACGCATGGAATTGTGTCTGTCTGTCTGTCTGTCCAGACTGGAAGTTCGTGGCGGCCCAGAAGTGCGAGGCTACAGCATGGAGCTCAAAGAGCCAGCAAGGCAGCCCCAAATTAATGAGTCGGAAGAAGAAATAAGTACGAGGCTACAGCATGAACGAGATATATATTCTGTGTATTGTGAAAATGAATAAATTATAATAATATGTTTGTATAAATAATTGTATCACAAAATGATATCTTTTTCTACTTATTTTTCTGCGCAATTAAATAGTTCTTTCATTGGCACCATAGGCAACATAAAATAAGCCTTGAAATGTAAACTGTAATTTGATTGGTTCAGTAACTGAAAGACACCCATCTCTGCTAGGTGCAGTTTAGAGTTACTGAATAATCATCTTAGGATTCCCAAGACAAGCAAAGTGTAGTAACCAGTAAGCATTTGGAGGTAACAACTACCATGGTCATACTTAAAGACCTTATTGTGGAAGTGAGTGGCAGCCATGAGTTGAAGAAAATGTTGCCCAGAATTACTATGCAAAGTGGCTACTTTAATTCAAGAAATTCTGAATTCACCATCCTCTCAGAAGTTGCTCAGGGATCTAACAAATAAACGATTATAGGCATAAAGAAATAAGTTACAAAATGCATACATTTTCTGACATATTTATTTATGCTCATCTATTGGTATTTTTTTATTATTTATTTATTTGCCTGGGAATTTACCCAAGACGATAGACCTCTGTTATAGTGCGGAGGTCTAATCCTGAGGAATCAGAACTACTATGTAAATAACAGTACTTTTCTGTGTACAATATTTTTTGGTTGTTTTTTTTTTTTCCTCTGTGGGTTAACATTAGCTCACTATAGCTTGATACTCTTGAACATACTACATACAGTTTCCCATGAGTAAAACATTCCTGCTGTAGATCAATTCTTGCTTTTCCTAGTAACTTGGCTTTTGTTGATTGTCACTGTAAAACAATTTTAGAGGAAACTATATTCTTTTGAATAGAAACAGGTAATTATTAGGAATAACTGGAATTTTAGGTGTAAATACAACTTCACCTCTAGCACATCTTGTAAAACTGGTAGCTTCAATCAGATTTGAATGTAACAGTTTGTTTGGTAATCTTGCACCATTACAAAGTTTTGGAGGGTTTCAATTAAAGGCAATATACACTGAACTGTAGCTTACTCTCGTATATACAGGACAGATGTTTACAGGCTGCACATTTATGTGGCCCATGCAATGAACTGAATGTTTTAAGAATTGTACAGGAAAAAAAAATGAAAACAGTGAAAAGAAATAGTGTGTTGTATATTTACAATATTAACCTCCTCTTGGGTTCTATCTGTGTGGAATCCCTTTATTGAGCTACGCAAGCATTTAAACTGACCAAGGCATTCTGTCACTCCTGGCTTGTGTTGCACCCAGGGCACTTGTAGTGGGCTGGGTATGCCTACCAGCACTTCCTTCTTTCTGCTTTGAAAAGCAGAGTGTAGCTGCACATCATGGTCCAACCTTGAAAGGGACACACCATTTCTAAACAATTGTGCATATATTTTATCATCAAGGCCACCCTCACTTCCCTTTTTTTTTTTTAAGTATACAGTACATACTGTATATAAGTGTGCTTGGGGTGAGCCTCTCAATACTGATATATCAAAGTGTATTTTCTTAGCGTATACCTACTACCCATGATGTACTACCTTGCCAAATTTCAGCTTTTTAACTAAATAGGAAATAGTTTTTAGGTGATGAGTGAGTGAGTCAGTCAACTCTGCATTATATACAGAATATATAGATTATCACATTGCATAATATATTTTTTTTAAATTAGCCTGAAATATTCGTTTATAATTTAAGTAACATCTATTATCACCGTTATCTTTTAACTAGTTTGCTGATAAATAAACTGAACATCTCCCACAAATATTGTACAGAATCTCATTTTTTGGCTTTGCTGAAAACTAATTCATTAAAAAATAAAACTCTATTACCTTCTCTAGATTTATTAGTTACATAAGCATGTGATATTTTCACTTTATTCTGCAATTAAGAAGCCATAACTCTTAAAATTATGAGAAAACAATTTTAGGCGGACCTACTTTTCATTTATATTTAGGACTACTGCACAACTGCAGTGATTGCAGTTCAGTGATTTTTAAAGCTCATTGATGGATGTGGCTTGTTTAGCAGCAGTTTCAATAACGAAGACTGCTCAGCTTGTTAACATTTCATGAGGAATGGTGACTATGATGATACTGAAATGGTAGTTGGATGGGAAGACCATTAGATAAAGGCAAATGTGGACAGAAGAGCAGACTCCTTGATTATGATACTATTATTAGGGCTGTCAAAATTAAAGCATTAACACATGATTAATTTAAACTGTATAATGTATTAAAGCAGAAAAATACAAAATGAAACAAGGATGAACTTTGACAGTTAGTAATAATAAAATAAACATATCTAACATTCAACAGTGTTAATATTAATCAACAGCTGAAGCTGTTGTTTCAGACAGAGTTGCCAATGTTTGGTTAAGTTCATCCTTCCTTTTAAAAAAATAAATACAGAAATAGGCTGATGTTCAAGGCAGACCTGTGCTCAAGAGATCAAAACTGGAACTTGACATTGACAATAATGATCCTATAATTGTATGTATTTGTAAAAAATGTTGTGTAAAAAAATCGATGTAAACAAATGTAGAAAAAACAAAAAATATTCTCATATAAATTGTGTTGCATAATCCACATTTCCCATATCTATTTGTAAGGTAGAAACAATCAAAATGTGCGCTTATTTGCTAAAACATTATTAATTTACTTCCAGAAAACCACCCCATTCACTGGTCAAGAATCCTGTCTTCAATTGTGTCTGTCTTCAAAATGAACAGATTTACATGAAAATTTTATTTTCAGGTATGTTTTTCACAGCTCAAGGCCTGTTAAGTTTGAATATTCACGAGATTAAAAATTTTCTAAGCCACCACTACAAACTACATGGGGTACGTAACATTTAAAAAATATTTTGGTGATGTATTCCTTTAAGATACATTTGATATATTGTTAGAATGAAATCCCCTAATTATATCAGAAAATGCAATAAAGCTTTGTGCGACAAAAACAGACAGTTCAGTTTTATCATCTTATCACTAAGACTAAGAATGACTTAAAACATTTTAAAATGGACATGGACACCAATAAAACCCCTTAGTCTCTAATAAGAATAATGTATTTAACATCATATTTGTTATTTGCAACTTTTTGGCTTTTGTATTTACAATAAAAGAGGACAGCTCCATGATAAACTAACTAAAGGACTGATCCAAACTATTTGGTATCCTCTTGGTAGGATTCTTCTGCAATGCGAAGGAATTCAAACGTTCTTTTAGGAAATCACTACCTCATACGTTTTCTGTGTCCTTTCATATACTAAACCTTGCAATCATTTAGAAAATACCAATCCATCCATTTCCCAACCCGCTGAATCCGAACACAGGGTCATGGGGGTCTGCTGGAGCCAATCCCAGCCAACACAGGGCACAAGGCAGGGAACCAATCCCGGGCAGGGTGCCAACCCACCGCAGGACACGCACAAACACACCCACACACCAAGCACGCACTAGGGCCAATTTAGAATTGCCAATCCACCTAACCTGCATGTCTTTGGACTGTGGGAGGAAACCGGAGCGCCTGGAGGAAACCCACGCAGACACAGGGAGAACATGCAAGCTCCACGCAGGGTGGAAAATACCAATCTCACCAAGATAATAAAAACAACTACAGTCAATTTGCAGACTAAAAAATATGATGACCAAGTCTTAGACAAACTATTGGACATGGCATTACTGAAATCATGTTCAGAACACTGTTCACTGCAAAATATAATGCAACACATAAAACACAAAGCATTTCCTATATTAAGATTTAATTAGGTGAGATGGAATAACTCAGGCATTTTGTTTATTCTTACCATTGCACCTTCGCTGATTAGTAAATGTACTGTGTTGTGTTTAGAATATTTTTACTGATTAATTATTAAAGTGTGTCATTGCATAATTACTTCAGGCGAAAAGTTTTTGATAATGAAGAAGGCATGATTAGTTATTGTATATCATCCAAATATTCAAAACATTAAAATAGCACCATCATATCATACTGCCTTCCTGTACACAAGGTGACTTTACGACTAGAATCCCTGAGGCCTGCGAAAATAATCGTAATGCTGGGCCAACTTAATTTTACTCACACCTTCTCAAAACTGCGTTAATTGTGCAGCGATATTGCCTTTGTTTTGGAAATGTGTCCATTGGCCGCAGGCAGGCAGCCTGCTATCCCATCCCCCACTGAAGCAGCTTAAGTCAAACACTAAATATTCACAGCAGAAGTCTGTTTATCTGGGAGTGAGGTGTCTGGAATTGTACAGGTAAATATCATTATTTGAAATGCATATATTTCATGTGTGTTCCATATCTATAACGATCTGTGAAAATGTAAGATGACATTTCTTGCTAGGCAAGAAATGTTGAACACAACTAAAAACAAATTTTTTTCATATGCTATAGTAATAATGACAAAATGCTGACATGAAGTGTGTAATGTATGAACACTAAAGTCCAATTATCAAATAAACATTTTCATAAAAAGGTATAACAAAACAAGTGTGGATTTATTCAAGAATAAATTCAATTTACATGTTGCTGTCAATGTGTGAAAAGTACAGCCCAAATATCAACTGATACGAAGTAAAGGCGTTTGCATGCATGTGTGTGTTTGCATCTTTCACAGTGGAAATGCGACGGTCTCACAGATATCTGATTTGCTGATGCAGGGGTAAGATCTGCTGCTTCGTAATCAAGACTTTGCCAATTCAATCTCGGGTCCTTCCTGCATTTAGCGCTTTGAGTGGTGGGCTGCTATTTTTAGTATTATATAATAAAAACATTAATTTGATTTGAGTCTCTAACAAATCAAAACACAAATGTGCCTTTATTCAAGAATAAAACTGAAAAAAAAGAATAAAGAAAAAAAAGAAAAAATATTGCACATATGATTGAGTTTTAACAGCCAGTGTAAAGTTATGGTACTTGTAAAAGTAAGCATTTTTTATTCAGTTTTATTCTCTCAATCACATTCATGTTCCCCCCCCAACCCCCGATCTAACAATGTTAGCATTCAAATAAAGACGTGGTATAATGAAACAAGCGTTTTATGTGCAATTTTTTTATTCAGTTGTGCAAATTTTGTGTCTGAATTCAGCTGCCTCGGTGGAGAATGGGATAGCAGGCCGCCTGCGGCTGATTGACACATTTGCAAAAACAAAGGCAATATCGGTGAGCAATTAATGGAATGATGAGGAGGTGCGAGTAAAATTAAGTTGGCCCGGCATTACAAATATTTTCACAGGCTTAGCTTCAACCAATTGGAATTGGGCACATTATCTGCATTGTGAGGGGGCATCAGTTACGGCACTATGACCATATGGCGCGATTCCTTGAGGGTGATCTGGCTCGTCTGGATCCTCACTGTTGAGGACCCGAGTGGCTGGATGAGGCCAAGGGGATGGCCACGTAACACGTAATCGGTCTGCAGCAGATAGATGGTCATTTCTGGAGGGTGGGTCTGCCTGGGGGGTTGCCAAACGGAATCCTGAGCTGCTTCGGCATGTGGTGCGTGCTATAACCTGACCTGAAACCAATTCCAACATTTGGAGCAAAATGTCTTAAAAATAGTCTATAGGAAGCATCACAGACAGAGCTGTGATAAGGCAGAAGTTCACACATGTCTTTTCATACCTAAAATTGCACTACCTTAAACATAAAAGTGCAGGATATGTAAACAATGCTCTACAGTGCTGTTTGTCATATAGTAAGCGGAGTCAACTCTCACCTTCCATACTTCTCTAACTCTTGCATAAAAAATAAAGGTTAAACAGCATAACTCATGCTAATATCTAAAAAAATCAAGTGTATTATTTACAATGACAATAAAGACTTTAATTTCCTTTTAACAAAACATTGATAACCATAACTTCTACCCAAAGCACTCTACTGTGAATAACAACGGTTAATTTCCTTTAGTAAGCAGCAGATTTAGAAATTAGGAGGAGAGGAAAATTGATATGCCAGTAAACAAATTTGGCAAGGATTAAACAAAAGCAGGCAATTTAAATATTACATACTGCATATAATAATGATGGCTTTAGAATGCAGCACAAGTACAATTGATGAGGGTCTTTAGCTGAGAAGTGAATGCTGGAAAGCTCCACATATAAGCACACCATTTGCCCAAGAATGGATGCCAAAATTTTGTTGGTTTGGCAAGCAGCATGAATAAACTAATCCCAAAAAAACAAAATGTAGCCTTCAAACAGGTTTATATGAGGTGCAGTCTAGTATTAATGGGAATGCAGAGTTTTATAGATTTCCCTTTTTCAATAAACTACAATAATTTCATTTAAAAGCAAAAAAATAAATAAAGTAACATAAAAATAGCAGCTATTACATCCATGGCCCAAAAATGTTTTACATGCAAATGCATGAAGAAATATATATTAATAAGTGAGTAAAGGAAATTAAATGGCATACCAATCGAAGTGTATAAAAATCTAAATATATTTTAGATGAAGTTTAAGCCTGCTTTGGTCTTGGTAATAAGTTAATTGAACTTAATATCCAGGTTCTTTGAGTAGAGCTTAACAGCTATTGATACTGTTACATTAAACTGTAAAATGTAACATTTAAAAATAAAATTATATTTCAGCTAAATCACTCAAATGAGGGGGCAAAGAAATATAATGCAGATTTTGTTTACTCTGACAAAAGCCATTAAATCAATGCTGAATAATCTCTCAGTTATAAACTTACCTGGATAACTTTGTAAAAGTATGCATATTGTCGAGCTGTATTCTTGTACTGGCTGAAGACATCATGAATGGCTTGAGTTGACTGAAGGTACTGTACTTCTTCCTCTTCAAAATATAGAGGGGTGTCATACTCATTGGGTAGAGTTTTAATGTAAGGGAGCCAGAAGGAGTTTGGATCTGCACGCTCGCACAACAAATGAAAAGCAAGGGTAATATTCCCCATGGCCTGAAGGATTCGATCTTGGCTATATAATGGACCTGAAAAAACAGTAAGGAAATGTTTGAAATAATAGGTAATACTCAAAACATATACTGTACCATTTATTACATTTTTTGATGGTGGCTAACTGACGGAAAGGAAAAAAGAAATGGATTTTACAAGCAACGGCACACAAATAAACATACAACATTTAAATTCATACATCATTTTTCTTTATATATAAAAAATTACAAATTTGAGCAAACCTCCAAAACTTTTTCTGTATTACTGGTTATGTTTTCGAGTAACTCTTCTAGAAGCAGTGGTTCAATTTAACATTATATTAAAAGGAGTATACAGAACAGGTGTATAAAATAAAATTCAAAGAAACTGAAAACCTCCTTCCCCTATCCACTTCAGAGAGCTCTGCCATTTGAGAGGCCTCTTTAATGATGTTGTTCATATTTTGAAACAGCAAAAATAGTTTGTAAGTGATCTCAAGTGCTTATTTCAGAACAATATTAATGAATTCCTGCCATCCTCTAAATAATTCTTCAAAATGTCTTTTCAAAAATAATTAAAAATTTTCCAGTTTAATATAAGTATTCATGCAAACAATATAGTATAGGATACTAATAGATTTTCACTGAAAAATATCCCATCTGGAGTTACTCCATATATTGTTGTTAACAGACTGGGAGAAATTTGACATTTTACATCACATTTTAGGAGGATATCTGAGAGACATGCAAAAAGTTTAAACCAAACTGGTCTGAAAGTAACACATACACAAAATATATGGCCTAGTGAGACAGGCACTCATTGATTTCTTTCACAATTTGTATCTTGTCCTGGATACATTTTAGAAAGTTTTATCCAAGACATACATGAGCTATATATAATTTTTAGCTGAATTATGACATGTTTTGCATGGGTTGTAGAAGAGTGCATTTTATTGTTGGCTAAATTCCATTCCTGACCTGTAATACTGATTGAAAGACCCCTATGCCAGAGATCATTTAGGGATAAACTCCTTGAGACTTTGATACCACCCATAACTTCATTAAAGCAAAACAGTGTCACTTCTGGAACAGGTAATGATGGATGACGAGGTAAATTAGTAATTAGAATTTTAAAATATTTCACATATGCTCTGTCACAGAAAGGAAAATTGAGTATACTAAAAAGTTATGCACTCCGACAAGCATATGTAACAGTACCTCACATCATGACACCTCTAAGAATGTTGTCCATAATGTACCTCTGTCTACTACATTAACATGTGCAAAATTCAGTGGTGATAAGTCACAAAGAAGAAGTATGACTCAACAAATTAAGAACGGTGAAGTGAGCATTAACTATGTTAGTAGCTAGCCTATGGTCTAATATGTTACAAGGAGATCCATGGAGGCACTGCATCTCTGACTTAAAATACAAGTGAGTGATATGACCAAAATGATTTTCATGAACAAACAAATAATTTGTGATAACATTAAAAATATATCTCAATATCCAGCAAATAAGGCTTTATGCACAACAGAAACAATCTTCTAATATAGCTGTATGTGTGTCTGTCTAGTGTGTAAATCCAAACTCCTCCACATTTTGAACAAGGGTAATATTCTGTTCCTGAATTTCCTCCTTGGGCAAATTTTTTTAGAGACTGCAATTATGCTTTTTTACGGTAAGTGCCCCTAGGAGGCATTTTTGGGACTTGGAAGAGATGCAAGGTTGCCCCCCACGTTTAGTCAGTAAAAAATTTGGTTTAAGGACAAAGTTTTACTTAAGTAGATGTGTGTTTATTTGTTTACAATAAAATTTAAGCTGTGATGAGGGGGGGTCATATGGTCATACACACACACACACACACACACACACACACACACATGCACATCTCCATTTCTGGGGTGGTGGGGTTGCACAAAAAGTAGCCCTGCATATACGTAGTTAGGAGCTTTGGTTTTAGCATAGCCTTTAAAGTAACGCTCTTTAATAACATTCTCTAATAACAAAACATTTCCAAGTAAGAAGATAAAACTTGCTGTTCTTCTATTACCAGTGGTGTAAAGTAATGAATTATATTTACTTTTGTTAATGTACTGCAGTAGATTATGTAGGGAGTTGAACATTTTGAAATATAAATGCTGTTAAATTTTAAAAAGTTTATTATTTAGTAAGAATTTCACTTTATTATCTTTTCAAGGCAAATTATTACAAAATAAATACAATTGATAAGCTATGTTCAAAGAGCAAAGATCATAATGGCTGATTAAAATAATGCAATAAGTATTTTTGGGGTTGCAGGTCACAAGTCGTAGAGTGCAAAGTGTTTTAGTAAATAACACAATGGCTTTGTGAGTGGGTGCATCTCAGCATTTCAGTATATCGCGGTAAAACAGCCCAGTGTGTGTGCTGTAAATTGTGAGCTGCAAATACTCCAGCCTTACATCTAGTGTGCAGGGAATTAATGTTTTTGTGATTCCTCTATAATGGAGGATGCAGTGGGAAACTCTCCATATAGTGGGAGTAGCACTTATTATAAAATAAAAATTGTACATCACTGGCTCAAAACTTTGTAGCATTATTCAACCTAACAAAAAAACAAAGCAACTCTATTATGTGGTGCAAACTCTGCTTCCCAAAAACTGGAGCTATCTGTGTAAAGCAATAATTCCAGAAATTTCCAAAACCACATGGAAATAAGTTGACTTATTTAAACTAGAATAATATTAAAAATAATACAGCATAAATGCAAAAAACAAATCACACTTAATGGCACTGAAAGAAAGTAATTCCCCATTGTCCAAAAGGATAAGTTACAGCACGGGTGGGCAATGTCAGTCCTAGAGGGCCGCAGTGGCTGCAGGTTTTCATTCTAACCCAATTGCTTAATTAGAAATCAATCCTTGCCAGTCTCAGACTTATTTTTATTTTACGGCTTATTAGTGGTTTTAACTCTGCAATGTCAGGCTCTTGTATTATAGATTTTTTTCCTTTCCAAAAATACCATCCAAATGATCTGAATCTTAAAATGGATGAGTGATTTTCAGTCCATCATGTTTTCCTCTTAAGTTTTTTTTTTTTTTTTATTTGTAACCCAAATAGTGCATGATGAATCCATACAGGTGTAAACGAGAACAACTTAAAGGGAGAACTGCTGGATCCTTTGTAATTTTCATCTTATTGCTAATAAGGTGCCATAAAAACACTGAACTGTTTAAGACTGAACTAAGCAAAAAAAGGGTGGAGAACCTTAACAAGCAAGACCACTAAAATGACAGAAAAATGTCACTTCAGCAATAAGTGCTTCATCAGCAATAAAGGACTCCTCATTAAGAAACTGGGCTTGAACAAAAAACCTAGTCACTGTGGCCCTCCAGGAAAAACGCTGCCCAACCCTGAGCTATAGTAATAGGAGGCATCCTTTTAAAAATAAGCACCTGCACATAAGTGAGGTGCATTAAGCATATACATTATTTCCTAAATGTGGGAACATTTTATTAATGTATATTGGCAAGACTGACATATTTAGCAGTCATTTCTTTTATAAGAATATTGGACTTTGCAAAATTTTTGACCTTAGCTTTCAAAAATTATGATGGTGACAGAACACTGCATGCTTGTTATTGCATGGGAACCAAGGACTGGTAATATGAAGGGCTACAAGCAACAGCTGCATTCTCTTACAACTTCATAAAACCAGCAGCTGACACAGTGCTATATTAGTCTAGACACATTTCAAGTAACAACTGAAAAAATATACAAGATCTATACACCGCAAGTACTTCAGATTAACAATGATCACTTTTGTTTGAAATAAAAAAAAAAAAAATAATCTTGCTTCACTTCCATACATATTTTCCCAAACATTTCCATGTATGTGAGGGAGCGTGGCACAACTACAAGAATCTCAGTTTTTAAAATTTGCTTCTATAAGCTGAGGCTGTACAGATTGCAGTTGCCTTATGTCAACAAGATCAAAGAGCCTTTTGCCATGTAAGCACTGTTGCAATTTATTTGCAAAACTGTGTGCTTTTCCTTTTCTAGCTTTACTTAAATAACATTTATCTTAAACGGCTGTGGAACAGCTACAAGTTTTTTATAATGCTGAACTAATAATAATAATAAAAAAAAAAAAAACTTTGTCAACTACCTGCACTCCCACAAAAGACAACAGTTCTCCAGAGTATGGGACTTAATTTTTATGCTGCAGCTGAAACATGTTGGTCAAGGAGCAAGAAGCAATACTAAAATAATGCTTTCAGTTTATAATAATTTCTTTCAGTTGCTACATGTATTTGAATCATTGTTTTAAGCTACAGCTTGCTATTTTCGGCGGTATGCCAAGAAAGCAGCCAGAGTGGAGGCGGCCAATCTCCTGACTTTCCGAATGCTGTACCTAACATTAGTATGTAGCTGTATGTTGGTGGAGACAGGATGTCAGCTTTCAAAAGACTCAAAAATTATGATCTTAAACTCATTAAAATAACAAACGAAAATCTAGAAATATATAGTATTTTTTCTGTGGTCAATGGATTAGTGTAGAAACCTAGTGCCATCTTGCTTGTTACAATATTGTAAAAGTCAGTTTAGTTTATCATAGTAAGTACAACAAAACACAAAAATAACTGGACCATTAAAAAAAAAAAAAAAAACTAGGAATATTATTTGTCTGGGCATCTGAGCACTCAATAATGAATTTTGGCAAAGGTTTTTATAAATTTACAAGACTACCTGATTGATACTTAAAGGCACAAATTTCAGAGTAATTTCCTTGAGATTTATTTGAATACTTTTTTTAAGGTAGGACATAATTGTGGTGTTTCAGGCGAGAATGAAGTAGGTTCTGTACAGAAGAATAAGGGTCTTCTAGACTGAAGATCACCACAAAACTCTATTGAAAATGATCCCCATATTAATGTTACTGAGGAGATTAAAATATTTTGTAATTAATCATCAATGTCATGTTACTGACCATCCCAGGTAGAAAACAACGATTTGGGACTTTGCTGCTGTCAATATTACCAGTAATGTCTCACTGCTCCATTCATATGGCTACCATGCGTAATATGTTAGACATATATTTTGACTCAACATTTGGCCTGTGTCAAATTAATACAAATTGTTCACCTACTTACTGCCTTAATATTGAGGTAAGGTAGCTCTACTCACCAATCATGGTGCTGCAGAGTGATGACGAGCTGCATGTTGGTTAGGGCATGCAACAAAAGAATTTCCCTATACTCTGTAGATGTGATAACAATGACCCAATAAACCTAAAACCCTACAATACTGCAAGATAATTTGTGGTACTTTAAATACTCAAGCTTACTCTCCCAAGAGATACTAAAGTCTGTGCTGACCAACATTATGTTATCCTCGGCTACATGTTCAGGCTGTCTCTAAAGCTTTAGAAATTACTGCTGCTGTGGAAAATATCCTATATTGTTTCAGTTCCAATGAAGGTAGAAAATTCTTCACCTAACGACTAGAGACAAATAAGGATCATGAATACCTTTGAGGTGCTAGTACTTGCCTCTGAGTCTTCTTGTGAAAGACCATTTGGATTCACTGAAGTTTTCCCATTGGACAAAGACTGAAGTGAAAGATGCTATCCAAACCATCTATCTGCTCTGCAAGACTTATTACCATCTAGAGAAAGCTGGAAGCACTGTGAGGACAATGTTTTTTATTTCCCAATTGCCTTCAATGCCATCCAGCTGTGCTGTTCAGAGGTACACCCAGGGATATACCGGTGGATAAGCCCATGGTTACCTGTATAATGGACTTTGTTGGGCAGACCACAGTTTGTGTGGATCAAGCACCACAAGGAACAGCCTTATCACATGTTCTGTGTACCCTATACTCCTAGAACTATAAATATAATAATAATGTCATGTCATTTGCAGAAATTCTCAGAGGATAGTACACTAATGTGGTGTATTTATAAGAAGATGAGACAGAGTATAGCAGACATGTGGAGATCTTTGTTCCTTGGTGCAAACAGAATTATCTGAAACTCAATATCAGCAAACTAAAGGAACTGGCTATTGACTTTTGCTGCATCAAAAAAGCCTTTATGCCAAGCCCTTACTCAGGGTGTAGCTGTAAAAGTGGTACACTGCTATAAATACTTGGGGGTCCACATCAATGACAAGTTGGACTGGTTCTCATAACAAAGATGACACTTAATAAGAAAGTGCACAGCAGACTGTTTTAATTTAGGAGACTCTATTTCTTTTATGTGGGTAGTGAACTCTTTAACTCTGATAGCCTATATGATTTTGTATGCTGTAGTGTGCTGAGCCAATAACATCACTTCTAGAGAGGCCCACTTAATTAACAAGCTAATTAAAAAGGCAGACTCAGTTAAAGGACACACTCTCAACCTGTTTAATAGCAGCGGAGGAGAGAATGAAGACAAAACTGATGGTCATTATGAATAATGCTGCACATCTTCTCTGTGACATACTATCAATGAGTACTTTTAGCCAACAAATTATTCATCAGGATTTTATTGAGGGCTTCTTCATATCTACGGCAATTTGACCTTATAATGTCTTACTATGACTGCTCTCTTATCATTAAATAAGTCAGAAGATGCATGTAGACAAATTAATATGAAAAGACAAAATCATATGTATGGAAAATGCAAGTAAAAACTACATATGAAAATAGCTCACAGTGGTGATGGTATGGCACCGTAATAACACATGCTGAAAAGAAAAACAGCATAAACCACAATTGGAAATGCTCTGAATACGAACTAGGGAAATTTCAGCATACAACTGCAGGAATGGAGTTATTAAAAAAACAATCAAACAAACAAAAAAAAAAAAAAAAACACCCCACACACACACAGGCTTTATTTATTGCCATTTTTATCCTATTAACACTAGAATTACCAGAGCCTACGAAAAAACTCGTATATCCGGCCCACCTTAAATCGCTTCTTAAAACGTCTCTCACCTCTCCGCCAGCGTCTTTTGTCATCTAAATGTACTGATAAAGACAAGCTGCCAGCAGCCGGCTATTCCATCCCCCCAACGACTTAGAACGTAAACAGGCTTTTCCCAGCTCTTGCCTTGATTGATTACCTGGGAGTGAAGTGGAGTTTTAGAGTAGAAATAATAAGATTGTTATTTGAAACACACACATTTCATATGTGTTGCATTTCTACAGTAATCTGTGTAAACACATTGTTAAAACAGAAACGTGTTATATATTCTAGTAGCAATTGACAAAATGTAGGCATAAACTATATAATGTATGAAGCCTGAAGTCCAAATATCAAAGAAACACTTTCACAAAAGGTACAAAAAAAAAGCCACCGCCAAAAAAACCCGCCTTAGTGTGAGACATTGACATGATTTAACTATCACTGCTTCCGTGGCGCAACAGTATCAGTCGCTGACTGGGAATCAGAAGGTCATGAGTTCGATCCTGCACAACTCCCATTTGAGAAGTGTTCTTATTTTCACTATTTTAGAATAAAAAGATACATTTGATTTCAGTCTGTAACAGCTGGTGTAATTTATGATATTTGTAAAGGTTAGCTTTTTTTTTAAAATTCACTTTTCATTGTCTCAGTCGCGTTCAGGATCCATCCCTACCGCCCCCCACCTGACACTGCTGTTTTTACATAAAGACGCGCTATAGTTCTGCAGTGTATCACGATACATACGACCGCGTGTTTTTTTCCCCCAGTATTGCCAGTCCCCACGTGTTGCCGTATGCTGTTTCTTTTGTACTCCAGGACATGCAGAGGAAAGCATAGTAAAGAGCAGTAACTTCAGCGCTATATGCAATCATCAGACACTCCCCATCTGATACTACTGTTTTCACATAAAGACGCGCTAAAGCCCTGCAGTGTACTTGTGACTGCACTGTCGTACCAATGCTTGCGAACTGAAGTGTCTGCATGCACTTTTCGTGGCATTATACGTGTATTTTTTGAGCATGCCCATGTAGCTCAAACACAGGAACATATGTTGATGTAAAAGTATAACAAAACAAGTGCACTTTTATTCAAGACTATAACCGAAGAAAAAAGAAAGCAAGTTACAGTAGGCGGTTGATATGACAGCTTGCATGGTGGAATGCTAAGAACTGCTGATTTCCACTCTGTGCTATATAACTTAACATTTGAATCTGATGATTAGTGTGCGCAAGAACATGCAGGTGGCCAGTTGCTGAGTGCTACAACGCACATTTTAAAAAAAGAAAGAGACAAATATATGTGACGTTTTGAAGAAATCATTTTATGACGCGAATAGTACCAATCAGAAAACATCGAAGTAATGCAATATTATTTGAAAACGAACAGCGTCAGGTTGGGTGTGAAGTTATACTGGCGCTGTTTGAGTTAGATCAGAAGCTGAATAAGCTGAAAAAGCTCCTGTTCTGACTCTAAGTAAAAAAGCATGAATTAAACAACAGAAATAACCGCGATTGACATTTTAAAGTTAACGATTTACAGTGCATACCAATTTATAAATTCAATGTCCGTTTGAGGAAAAAAAAAAAACACTTTCTTCAAAGCTGGGAATCGAACTCGCGTCTCTGTGGCACAGTAAGGCAGTGGTGCTCCAAGTCAGCAAACCGTCCTTAACTTATTTTTTTTCAAGATCCATAACACACAGACAAACAGAGCACTGCGTAATACAGAGACAGACAGGCAGAGATATACAAACAAACAGGGAAGGCACATGTACTGAAAGAAAAAGCACTGAATAAGCTCACCCACTCTAACATCACCCCTTCCCCCGATCTGACTCTCTAAGTAACAGCGCAAGTACAGACACAAATCAAGTGCATGTGTGTACTGTATAATATTAACAAAAGAGCAGCTTACTACTGAAAACGGCAAATATAGGAGTGAGTGGGGATCGAACCAGTACTCTTGATCACACTTGGTGATATCGATCGCGGTTATTTCTGTTGATTAATTCATGCTTTTTTACTTAAGAGTCAGAACAGGTGCTTTTTCAGCTTCTGATCTGACTCAAACAGCGCCAGTATAACTTCACACCCAACCTGACGCTGTTCGTTTTCAAATAATATTGCATTACTTCGACAATGTTTTCTGATTGGTACTATTCGCGTCATAAAATGATTTCTTCAAAACGTCACATATATTTGTCTCTTTCTTTTTTTAAAATGTGCGTTGTAGCACTCAGCAACTGGCCACCTGCATGTTCTTGCGCACACTAATCATCAGATTCAAATGTTAAGTTATATAGCACAGAATGGAAATCAGCAGTTCTTAGCATTCCACCATGCAAGCTGTCATATCAACCGCCTACTGTAACTTGCTTTCTTTTTTCTTCGGTTATAGTCTTGAATAAAAGTGCACTTGTTTTGTTATACTTTTACATCAACATATGTTCCTGTGTTTGAGCTACATGGGCATGCTCAAAAAATACACGTATAATGCCACGAAAAGTGCATGCAGACACTTCAGTTCGCAAGCATTGGTACGACAATGCAGTCACAAGTACACTGCAGGGCTTTAGCGCGTCTTTATGTGAAAACAGTAGTATCAGATGGGGAGTGTCTGATGATTGCATATAGCGCTGAAGTTACTGCTCTTTACTATGTTTTCCTCTGCATGTCCTGGAGTACATAAGAAACAGCATACGGCAACACGTGGGGACTGGCAATACTGGGGGAAAAAAACACGCGGTCGTATGTATCGTGATACACTGCAGAACTATAGCGCGTCTTTATGTAAAAACAGCAGTGTCAGGTGGGGGGCGGTAGGGATGGATCCTGAACGCGACTGAGACATTGAAAAGTGAATTTTAAAAAAATAAAGCTAACCTTTACGAATATCATAAATTACACCAGCTGTTACAGACTGAAATCAAATATATCTTTTTATTCTAAAATAGTGAAAATAAGAACACTTCTCAAATGAGAGTTGTGCAGGATCGAACTCATGACCTTCTGATTCCCAGTCAGCGACTGATACTGTTGCGCCACGGAAGCAGTGATAGTTAAATCATGTCAATGTCTCACACTAAGGCGGGTTTTTTTGGCGGTGGCTTTTTTTTTGTACCTTTTGTGAAAGTGTTTCTTTGATATTTGGACTTCAGGCTTCATACATTATATAGTTTATGCCTACATTTTGTCAATTGCTACTAGAATATATAACACGTTTCTGTTTTAACAATGTGTTTACACAGATTACTGTAGAAATGCAACACATATGAAATGCGTGTGTTTCAAATAACAATCTTATTATTTCTACTCTAAAACTCCACTTCACTCCCAGGTAATCAATCAAGGCAAGAGCTGGGAAAAGCCTGTTTACGTTCTAAGTCGTTGGGGGGATGGAATAGCCGGCTGCTGGCAGCTTGTCTTTATCAGTACATTTAGATGACAAAAGACGCTGGCGGAGAGGTGAGAAAGGTTTTAAGAAGCGATTTAAGGTGGGCCGGATATACGAGTTTTTTCGTAGGCTCTGGTAATTCTAGTGTTAAGGAGTTAGTTCAGAAGCAGATTTGTGTATGCTTGGAGAGTGAACTGAAGTGACCAATAACATGTAGTGTAATTTAATATAATAGTTTAACTTAACAATAATAATAAAATAATAGTTTAACTTGTCGTGTCACAAATTTCTAACAGCGGATGAAATATTGAAATAACTGCATTTTAATACAATGTCATTCCCAGTCTTGATAAAGGAACGGAGGTTTTAAATTTAGTCTCACATTAGAATGCACACATCTACAAATGTCCATCCAAGCATCCACCCATTTTCTAACCAGTTCAGGGGCATGCGGGGAACCTCACCTGCATACATAACCATGCATACAGTATAGGACTGGGGGGATATAGTGGGAAACCGCACACTCCCCCGTGCTAATAACAGTCGAAACAAGTACATACCAAAGCAAGTTTTAAATGAAGTTGGTGTTTGGCTTATCTACACTGGAGATTAAACGAGCTACTCCATTTGTTATCAAAATAAAATTTCTTTCATGACATGTACTGGATATATTTTATATTTATTTATATTTATGTTTTAGTAGTTTGATTACACAAATACATACACAATTAAAGAGTTCATGCAAGTCTGTGAAAAACAAAATATAATTGCGCACTCTTTAGTATTCCACCATGTTCTAAATTCAAATGCTCAGTGACTTTTTCAAATGCAAAAAAGGTAAAATTTTAAAAATCAAAGAAAAATGCAGCTTTCTCACCTAGTACAGAATTTTTTGCTGATTCAACTGTCATCAACATTTTCCTGGGAACCCAAAGAAAGAGTTCTTCTGCCTAAAACATTAAAAGTATAATCACTACATCTTAAAGATATTTAGAAACATCTATAACAAGAAAAAGAAATTTCATTGTGGAAAATTATGTGTATCCTTTATGATATTAAAAAAGGGAAGTTTTAAAGATAAAAACACATTCTCCTTCATTCTCACTCAGGGCTGACAACCTAGGAGTCATTGTTCGAATGCACTACAGTACATGAAGCAAAAGAAAATAATTCTGATACACACTACAGAAGTTCAATAACTCAGTATTTAAAGTCACCATATATACATATATACACATATATACATATACACATACATATTATATATACATATATACACACACACACACACACACACACACACAGTAATAAATGTGCATGTATACCGAGGCTAATATCCTTTTCTGTGGAGCTATTAGTCCTAGCTCTGGTGCTAACTGGCTAGGGCTACTGTAACAGCTGGCAATAAAAAGAGTGGAGGCCATGCATGGAATGACTATGTGTCATAATAGCAGTTGTGCTATTATGAATGTTCAGTTATTGACAGTAATAATACAAAGCATTTTCTGTTAAGGAATTTCACGTTTTATCTCTTTTTGAAAGAAGCATTATTCTAAATCTGTGTTACTGGTGAGGAATTTTCCTCTTTTAGACAGAAGAAGACACATGTGAGCATGGATCATTGGAACCAAAGCCACCATATCTACTGCTGTGCTAAATTCAAACATGGCCGATTAGCCTGTTATTGACATGGATTACCTGCACAGTGAAATTCTGTCTGTCAGCTGAGCTGTGCATGCCACTGGTTACTATATGAACCACAAAAAAACCAACTGCATTATACTGCTTTTGATATATTAATTCTTTTTAGTCATAATTTACACCTTTCGTTTATGGGTACTATAAGGTAATTATTTTAGAAACTAATAACTGATGGAGAACTACAAAGAACAAAGCACAAGGCTTTGTCACACTAAGTTCCAATTCACCAAATATGAAATCAGTTAATGTTTAAAAAATGACAAAGCACAAATGCTACTGTTTCTCGATTACAAGATAGATAGATAGATAGATACTTTATTAATCCCAATGGGATTAGACAAACTGCAGGTAAATGTGCAATACCGTATGTCTACACGAACAAATGAAAACTATATTTACATAAACTGGTACAAAAGTGTGATTAAGATATTCTTGTAATGCAGTGTGAAATAGGACATCTGTGTGGTAGTTGGACTGCTTGGGGCTTTTTAAAGCTGCCCTGGCTTTTGGCTGTGCTTTTTTTTTTTTTTACTGCGTCTTCCTTTCAGATTTTTTTTTTAACAGACTAAACACACAGTTAGACATTAGGGTTTTTTTTTTTGTCACGATTAAATAAAATACAACACCAAACAGCAAACAAGCTCTCACTTTCAGTTTCAGCTGGTCCTTCTGCTCTTAAGATCCTAAAACTAAACACCACAGCTGTTTAATGTAATCTTATTATAAAGAACTAAATAACACAAAAACTCGATGGCAAATTACTGAAATTTCAGTAAAGTTATTAATAAAAACACATCTGATACAGCATGACTAAAATTAAAAAAACATTTTGAAATAAAAGACAATGTCTAAATGAAATACTTACACATTCACAAAAAGAAATTTTATCTTATATCTGGTACAGATGTCACCCTCAATGATTTCATCAATAATATTCCATCATAAAGGGTCATTGTCTCTAATAACCAAAATTGAGCACAGAAAGCTACAGCATTTGAGGGTACACATTCTGCCTATTCTACTCTAATGTGAGGAAACATTCCATGCTATCATGTGAAAAGTTTTACCAAGACAGAGTAAGTGATTCAGCAAATATAGTCGCCTCACAAATCACTGTGTATAAAAATAAGATGAGAATCAAAATGTGAAGAGAAAAAAAAAAAAAAAAAAAAAACGCTGAAAGAAAGAAGTTTTCACATACTTTTTATCTGTCTATTAAACTAGCAAAAGTTCCACACTGCTTTATGATGGCCACTTTATCTTCCAAAGACATACAGTCTTTACAGCTTCAATGACTCTAGACTCTTTACCTTGATATAACTCACAATAAAAGGTAATAAAACCATTCATAAAATTTTTTATTTAAAGTGCACCTGAACTTGTACCATTTTCCTTAGACAGTTAACAGATAAGAAGAGCTTGTAATCTCCCAGGGCTGTAATTATATATTAGAACATCTAGAGTCAGTTTTGCTTTTAACACAAATATTCCAATACTTTGTACTTCTACCTTACAGCTCCACAGTTTTGGGTTTAAATATCTGCCCAGGAATTGCCTGTTTTCAGTTTACACGTTGTCTGTTTCTATGTGGGCTTTCTTGGAGATTTTTTTCTAGGAATAACCATCTCCTTGTTTCCCAGTCTGGAAGGATGGGCTCCTCACAATCTTAAAACTGGATTACGTGTGTTCTTTAAAGAGATAGATGACAGAAGTGGGTATCAGTCCTTTCATGATTGACTACTGAATTTAATTTCTAATAAGCAGCATTTAAAGAAAGTTGGAGTATTACAGGAAGCAGTAACTCTTTTGTACGTGCCTGTTACTGAACAAATTTTAAATTTTGACCTCCTCTATCTTAACATGGCATAGCCATGTCTCTTTATTCCAAAAAAAAAAAAAAAAAAAAAAATTTATAATTTACTACATTCTTCCAAACTAAAAAATAAAGCCTTAAAAATGTTATCTTATATGTTACATCCCATTCATCTTCTCTTTGCTAAAGCTCTGTCTGTTAAACGGCTAAAGTCTACTGCATCAAATACAGAATTTACCACCAAGTTTCAAGATTTGAAGTTGATTATTTAGAGGTTTTGTGTACATCTTTGTAATATAACGTTAACCAGATAAGTACATCATGAATATACACAATTGTTTTGCTGGCCTTCTTATTTTTGGATATTATTGGGGAATAATACTTACTTTTGCCTTTAAGCTAAAAGTTTGGATCGGTATTTTATTTGTTTGAGCATCACTAAAATGAGCATGAATGAAAATATACCAGGGAAAATATTACAGTTTAAAATAATACAAAATGTGCACAAATTACTTTGTAAATAAAATTATTAATAAGCTCTATATTTGAGTGTCATCAGTCTCCACAATATACATGTAAAATGTTAAGTAGGCCAACCTTGATAGGCTTGGTTGCTTTCAAGCCAAACCCTTCTTCAGGAAAATAAGAAATTTCAAATCCATCAGTTGAAGCTCCATTTTCCAAAGCCCAAGCTAGCAATTCAGGAAAGAAATCCTCCCTTGAACCTTTGAATGTAACAGAAAACCCTGCAAAAACATGAAGGTGAGAAAAAATATATGTATAATATGTACAAATGTATCTTGATTGAAACCTGTGTACAATTACTATCAATATAACACTGATGCATTTAAAATTTTATACAATTATTTCCAGCTTAATACTGAGACAAGAATAACTACATAGAATGGGAAATAATTTTAAAAATTACAGCTGTTTGCACTTTTCTACATATTTCTACAATTTGTTCAGCAAATTTGGTTTTAGAGTAAGAGGCAATACTCAAGGAAAAAAATTAGAGAGGCCAGAAACCACAACCCCTGTAGACTAAAAATAGTTAGAATTTCAGACTGACATTTCTATTATTATCTTTTGTAACTTCAGAATATGTTTTAATAAGACAGATAATTAAAAACAAAAATTGTGCTCTAGTTGTAAAATTAGCTTGACTGCAAGCTTACAGATACAGAACTCCCCTATGTAAAAATAACTTGGACGACTGAAAATAAAGGTATTTGTTTATATATATATATATATATATATATATATATATATATATATATATATATATAGTGGTAGGTGGCCTGGACACAGACAGGCGGACATCATTTGAATCACCCAACACACACTTTATTTACAAATATTTACAATAAAGTGAACACACAACCCCCAAAACTCCCCCAAAGTTCAGGCCTCTCACACAATGCCTTTCTTCAGGCTGCCTCCTTTCCTCTCTTCCCGAAGCTCCGTTCTTCTCCCCTCCTGAGTCAAGCCATCGAACGGAGGGAGGCAGCCCCTTTTATAATCACCTGGACGTGGTCCAGGTGCCCCCCGATAATCTTCCGCCAGCACTCCTCAGTGTGGCGGAAGTACCGGCTGCACACCCGCAAGCATTCAGGGTGTCCCTGGTCGTCTTCCCCCCCAGCCACTATACAGTAATCCCTCCTCCATCGCGGGGGTTGCGTTCCAGAGCCACCCGCGAAATAAGAAAATCCGCGAAGTACAAACCATATGTTTATATGGTTATTTTTATATTGTCATGCTTGGGTCACAGATTTGCGCAGAAACACATGAGGTTGTAGAGAGACAGGCACGTTATTCAAACACTGCAAACATACATTTGTCTCTTTTCAAAAGTTTAAACTGCTCCATGACAAGACAGAGATGACAGTTCCGTCTCACAATTAAAAGAATGCAAACATATCTTCCTCTTCAAAGGAGTGCTTGTCAGGAGCAGATGTCAGAAAGATAGAGAAAAGCAAACAAATCAATGGGGCTTTTTGACTTTTAAGTATGCGAAGCACCGCGGCACAAAGCTGTTGAAGGCGGCAACTCACACCCCCTCCATCAGGAGCAGAGAGAGAGAGAGAGAGAGAGAGAGAGAGAGACAGAGAAAAACAAACAATCGAAAATCAATACGTGCCCTTCGAGCTTTTAAGTATGCGAAGCACCATGCAGCATGTCGCTTCAGGAAGCAGCTGCACAGAAGGTAGCAACCGTGAAGATAATCTTTCAGCATTTTTAGACGAGCGTCCGTATCGTCTAGGTGTGCGAACAGCCCCCCTCCTCAATCCCCCTATGTCAGGATCAGAGAAAGTCAGCGCAAGAGAGAGAGAGAGAGAGAGAGAGAGAAAAGTACGTTGGGTAGCTTCTCAGCCATCTGCCAATAGCGTCCCTTGTATGAAATCAACTGGGCAAACCAACTGAGGAAGCATGTACCAGAAATTAAAAGACCCATTGTCCGCAGAAATCCGCGAACCAGCAAAAAATCCGCGATATATATTTAAATATGCTTACATATAAAATCCGCGATGGAGTGAAGCGCGATATAGCGAGGGATTACTGTAATATATATATATACACACACACACACATACATACATACATACATTTTTATTTCCTTATCATACCTATGAAACATTTTCTAAATCATACTTCTAAAAATATAGCATGATAAATTCAGAAGAGCAACATTTAAACACTAATTTAAAACAATATTATAGAGTGTTATAACTATAATTATTATGCAATACCTTTTTGCTTTTTACGAATTTTCTCAACTAGTGAACGAATCTGCACATACTCTTCCCATTCCTTTCCTGGGGATGGGCTGGGACTACTGCATTCTGCAAAGAGGATGGATAAAGGAAATAAAAATAAGACAAATTATTTGGTTGTCTTTAATATAGTCAAAAAAATAAAAGACAAGCACAATACATCAATACATATAATATAACAAATTTAAAATTGCAATTCTCCTGCAAGAAAAAAATACTGTAGTTGTCTAAAGTATAACTGATTTATTTGTATAGTCAATAGACAACCAGTCATAGCTATTAATTTCTCAAAGGATGAGTTTGTAGCCAATTTCAGACACATACCGATTACACTTTTTTTACCCCACTGTTCCAAACTGTGCTTCCTAATTTTTCTCTTAAATGTAATTCTCTCAGCTACCCACAATGTGTTGCCAAGTTTAGCTTTCAATTTTCTCCTTCTTCAAGGAGACAGATATAACAGTTGTAATACTGAAACTGGCAGGAACATTCAGCAAAAATAAGCAGAATCAGAGAAGCAGAAAGATTCACATTCAAAAGAGGTGATTATCAGGTGATGTACATAATAGATCAAGGGATTAAGTTATCTGCAGGTAGCATCTTCCTCAGACTTCAAGGAAACAATAGGTGCATTGTACAGTTTACATAGAAGCAACATTGGGAGTCCAGTCATAATTTACATTTTACTCTAGTACTGTCTTATAAAAAATAAATAAATAACTCCACTGACCATTAAGGCATTGAAGCTTCAGGCAGACAAACACATCCACCAACAGCCACAGACAATTCAGAATACTCAAATGAACAAAAATAACAAGCATAATATGAACTTCCTTCATCCATACATGGATAATTTGAACCTTTTTAAAATGTTTGTATCTTTGAATAGACTAAATCCTCTATGAGTACATGAAAGCTACTTTTGAAAGGAAAATTTATATGGTAATTCTGTTAACATTTACTGCCCTGAAATGTAACATTTTGACACAAGCTAAATGAAGATTTACAACATTTAAACTATACAACAGAACCTAAAGAAGAAAAAAGAATATAGAATGAAAGTAACAAGAAGTAGAAAAAAAAGTAAAAAAACTTATTGTTATGTAGTCAATTCCAGACATTTACTACACATAAATTAAAAAAAAAATTACTCTAAAACATACTGTTAGACTAATTTTTAAAGCTGTCAAAACAGAACAATTTTATTTGGGATCTACAAATTCATCCATCAGCAGCTCTAAAAACAAACAGATAATTACAGATACATTAAAAACATACCAAAATTGTTTTTAATGTTGTTAATTATGCACAAAACAGAACAACTGTGTATTAAAATAAAATGTAGAAGTATATTAACTAAATCTTACTTTGTAGAAGCTCAGAGATTAGATTCAGCATCTCTTTGGGGGAGCCTGCTGAGGTGGACCCACTACCAGATTTCTGTGTTTTCACTCTGCTTTTCTTCCCCATGTTTCTGCTAAAATAAATTTTAGATCAAAATAAACATTGTACCTGTAAACAAAGCCTGCCGAATGTGGTCACTGAAGAGTTTTGAAAATATGCAAATTAAGGGCAATTCATTGTCAGTCATAATTGCTTATCATTTTAAAACATCTTATGTACAAGATTACAAATTATACAACAGAAAAGAATAATGGCATTATGGTTTGACCTTCCAAATATTTAGCCTTCTTAAAGGCAGTTAATCCAGTTTAGACTGCTTCCCTGTACTTTTAATTTACTTTTCTGATATAAATTTATTTAATGCAACAATAAAAGTGACATTCATAATATTTATGTCTTTAACTTCTCAGTCTTCTATATTGTTCCTTCTTGAGCTTTCCTAAGAGCACTGCAACATTAACAACATTGTAAACTTCATCTTAAGATCATTATTATTTTACGAGTCTTTACCAAAACCCATCGTAACTAAAGTAACACTTTAAATCCTTTGTAACATGTGCTTCAAAACCCATGTTAATTACCAAGTGCTTCTGAAATTGGTTACATTTTGCACCACCTTTAGCAACAGGCAGTGGTTGCCAGACAGAGCAATTTTTATAATGAAAACTATATTAATAAAATAATACATTTACAAAGCTCTTCAAATTTTCAAAAGGATACATCAGGAAGATCCACCTCTACCAGTAATTTAGTGATAAAAAGTTCCTTCTTCAATTCAGAATCATAGCATTATCAGATTGCATTTCATGTTTATTATGTGCATCAATTTTTATGAATGTATATATTTAACAATATAAAAAAACTGCACATTTTGAGCATATGACTAAATAACTGACACATTAATTATGCAAAATGAGCAACATAAGATTGTTTTGTTTTTTCCATAGATGTTTTTAAATCGTTTTACATTCTCTTCTGCATAAAAACCATGAGGTTAAAATATTTTATCAACTACAAAGTAAAATATATTAAAAATATAAATTTTTGGAGGGGATCATTCTTTTAAAGTACTATAGAATCTACGTTGTAGCTGTAGCTAGCTTTATTTAACAGAGACATTTTCTGAATTGGAATTGGTTAAGGATAGAAGGAAGAACAAACAAACAAAGGACAAGGAGTCAAGGTAGGTATTCTTGATGGGAGATAGAACAGCTGCAATAAAGAAAACCTACTGAAAATAAAACTAGTTAACTTCTGAGTCTTAGACCACCAATTCACAGATCCAGCATTAACAAATCATTTAAGTCAAATAACTTGGTTGTAGCCGAAACACTGATACTACTAACCACTTGGAGACGAGTTACTCCTGCCCAAAAGTTCTCTGCATTGAATGTACAATTGATTTGCAATCATTAAGGACTATTTACAGACACTGTAGCCTACTTATGATGCCTTTCTCTGAGCTAATTCAGCAGTGTCTCAGAAGACATGAAATGGCTAATATGTGATAAAGGGTATACCCTTTGTTTATACCTATTAACACGTACATAGGTGTATAAGTAATACTCAAATTGCGGGTGAACAACAGCACATCAACAAACCAACAGCATGGTGGTACACTATATGGTTACATGGAAAATGTAATTCTGTTTTCTTGCCTTAGTGGCATAAGATTTTCGCCTCAGCTGTGCCAATCTGTTATGTTGTGTGTTCAATGTTGCCAAATGAGGATGAGGAAGGAGGAATGGGGGTGTAAATGTCAAAATTCTTGATCTTAGAAAACAGGGTGTTTACCAAACTGGTGCAGTTTCACATAATCATTTAGCTTTGTTGGTCTATTTCAAATTACAAGACTTTGTTTAATTTCATTCTACTTCAGTTATTCATTATATATTTGCAAAGGAGTATAGGATTATTTTTAATAAAACAACCGGCTTTATTTAATAATTTCATTTAAGAATTGCATAAAACATATAACATTATATAAAACAAATTGCCTCTGGGTTATCCAGATCATGTCTGAAAAAAGATTAAAGTTAGTTTGTGATGTGCTGGGAACTCTTTGGTCGCTATCTCATTGCACTTGTGCTTTTTCTACCTCCTGGAAAGGCTGCTGTGTGCCTTACTAAACAATATTCTTGTCTTCTAAAAGAAGAACAAGCTCTTCCTTAGAAAAAGACTGTCTTCTTTTACAGTGCGTTTCTGTCATTTTGCCTGTGCTCTTCTTACAAACAGGTGTCCATTTCTGTGCTTACTTAGAGTGCCTATAAAATGTATTCACCCTTGTGAAAGTTTTCCTATTTTACGACTACCCAACAGGGAATCACAGTGGATTTAATTTGTTTTTTTTTCCCCAGACTGATCAACAGAAAAAGACTTTAATATTAAAGTGTAAAAAGATCTCTGCAAAGTAATATAAATAGCTTATCAGTTATTTTGTGCTTTACATTTGAGACACTCCTAAATCATTGCTGGTGAGCCAACTGGTTTTAGAAATCACAGAATTACTTAAAAGGGGATCACCTGTCTGTGTTCAGGCGGTTTCAAACGATTGATTGTACTATGAATGCCGCTTTATCTGGAAGGTTCAATTTGTGGTAAGTCAGTGGCCTAACCTACACAATGATACTGAGGTTGATGATCCTCAGGTTTATATTCCTGTCTGCAATTCTACAACAACTCAACTTCACAACGGTCTGTCTGAACTAAGATCCTGGATGGCTAATAATTTTCTTGATCTAAATCAAAATAAAACGGAGGTGCTTATTGTGGGTCCATCAGCTAAAGCCCAAATTGGTCTTGGACTTCGGCTCTCTCTCTGTCTTTTCCAAACCTCAAGTCCGCAATCTTGGTGTTACCTTTGATTGTAACCTCTCTTTTGAGAAACAAGTAAATTCTTTAGTCAAGAGTTGCTTTTTCCAACTTCGTCTATTAGGTAAGATAAAGCCTTTTTTATCTTCTAGGGATCTTGAGATAGCTACTCATGCGTTTATTGTTTCTCGCCTTGATTACTGCAACACGTTGTATTCTGGGATTAACAAATCCCTGATAAACAGGTTACAGTTGGTCCAAAATGCTGCCACTTGCTTTCTGGTTGGGGCAAGAAAGTTTGACTCTGTTTCTCCTATTTTAGCTTCTTTACACTGCCTGCCTGTCAGTTTTCGAATTGATTTTAAAATCTTGCTGCTAGTGTTTAAATCTTTACATGGGCTTGCTCCTGCCTATTTATCTGAACTGTGTGTTTTACATCAGCCATCTAGAGTGCTTAGATCTTGTGGTCAGCTGTCTCTGGTTGTCCCTCGTACCAAGTGTAAAACCAAAGGGGACAGAGCTTTTGCAGCTGCTGCGCCTCGCCTGTGGAACTCTTTACCTCATCATATAAAAGGAGTCGTCTACAATTGAACTGTTTAAAACAAGACTAAAGACTCAATTCTATTCACTTGCATTCCGTGACCTTCAGTAATACTGATGGTTTCCGCTTTGTGATTACATAACATTACTTCTATTTTTTATGTATATAACATTACTTCTATTTATTATTTTATTTTATGTTCATATATTTTATTTCTATTTATGTTTTATGTTAATTTGTTTAGTTTTTCTTTTATTCTATTATTGTAAAGCACTTTGGCCACAGCATTACTATGTTGTTTTAAATGTGCTATATAAATAAATTGACATTGACAATGAAGACAAAAGAATACTGCAAACAACTACATGAAAAGGTGATTGAAAAGCACAAGCTAGGGATGAATAAAAGAATATATCCAAGTTACTAAATATCCCAGTTAAATTAGCCATTAAGAAATGGAAAGAGTATGGTACAGGCAGCATCCTTTTATAGATGCTCTGTGCACTCTGTTATTCTCTGTTTTGAACATACATTATTTTAATACTTTTAATTAGTTTTAGGATTAGATTTGATCTGGTTTCTGGGCAGTCACTGATAGAGGCCACTAGAAAATTACATAAATATATTTTGAATTTAATGATGATCTGCTGCGGCCATCGCAAATGCGGGATCTGGCTTTTCTAAACTATCTTCTGGACAAAGTGTGAATTCGGGAGAAGTCAAAAGGGAGAGCAAAGAGGATTTGAAATCTACTTTATATTTGCAAAACCTTGAAATGTAAGGGACACCAACAAATTAAAAGTGGGGTGCATTAGATTTTCCTGGAATCATCTGCAAGTACTGTGATCTTGATTGCCAAAGCATCTCCGTTTCACTCTACTGCAGCAGTTGTTTTTCCAAGGATGTAGAGGATGAAAAGTTATAGCAAGAATAAAAGCAAGCAGAAAGGATTCATAATTAGTCTGTTCTCTATTGTAATAGGAAATGTTTTTTGTAAGCAATCAAACACTGATGAACTGTCTTCTCTGACGCTGGGCCATGGTGCTTACAGGTACTGTAGTACTTTGTGTATTATGAAGAGGTGACTAAAACCAGGTCTAACTTGAGCATGGGAAAGGCACTATATAAACACAATTTATTAGTATTAATATTAATTAACACTATTTTAATGCTAGATGGATTTAATCTTATTCATGCAGACAAAGACCCAGTGTGGTCTGAAAAAGGTGATATTCTGGATATCTATGTGAATAAGGAATGGTGTAAAAGAAAGCATAGTACAGTTAAAACTAAACTTTGTAATCCAAATACTTAAATTGTGTCTGCCATAATTAGTCTGTTATTTATCCAGGGGAATAAGTTAAATCATACTTATTAATGTTTACATTCCTCCCTCTGTAAATAAGGACTCTGCGACAGAAATGAATAACTCTGTTACCAACACACTAATGATAAATCACTCTGACCCTGCAGTTATAATATGTGGAGGCTTCAATCGTTGTTCCATCCAAAGTCACATGGTTAACTTCCACCAGTATGTGTCATGTTCAACTGGAGGAAACAACAAGCTCGACCTGCTCTATTCAAATGTTAACAATGTCTTTACAATAAAAGGTTTGGGCATGTCTGAATACAATCTGAATCATCTTATTCCAACATACTGTTACTAGCCACCAGGACAGTGAGGAATTGGAGCCTAGAGGATGAAATAGCTCTGAACAACTGTTTCCAAAGGACAGACTGGGAAATGTGTGAGTCATATGGAGACGTTATGAGGGACTCAGTCACTGCATCACAGACTACTGCATATGAACTTCTACGTCCACTCTACTGTCCTCTCCAAAACAAGAAACCATGAATTACTAAGGAGCTAAAAAAAAATTTCCTAAATAAAAAGAAGATAGCATTAAAATCTGATGAAAAAGACGCTTTAAAACAAAAACTGTACAGAGAATGTTGGATAAAAAAAAAAGTGTAGCAAAGGTAAGGAAGCTTATAGAGGTAAAACCAAAAACTTATCCAGAATAACATGAGTCGTTTGGGCATAACTACTGGACTCGAGCAATCCAGTGCAATGTGCTAGAAGAGAATGTTATCAAGACTAACACCCTGACCCAATCTGCTTTATAGACTTTCCATCTTTAACTACTACCCTTCTTTCAATGACCAGTCCCTTACACAATATTCTTACTGCATCAACAACTCCTACTACTTCAACTAGTATGGCGTGTGACGAGTCCATCCCTGACCATCAGAATGGGCTTTCCATAACTGACTACCAAGTGACGAGACAAGTGATAAGGCTACACATAGGAAAAGCCCTGGAACTTAAAGTTAGTCCTCTAGATCTTGCGTCTTATGCTGGCCAACTCTGAGGTATCCTCTGCTACCTGTTCAGTCTGTCACTGAGGCTCCAGAAAGTGCCACCACTGTGGAAAACCTCCTGTATTATTCCAGTTTTAATGATGGAGGCAGATTTTCACGTAATGATTACAAACCAGTGGCACTTATGTTTAACTCTTTGAAGGCTGAATATTTTTTCCAAAAAACATAAAGCAATAGTTTCACACAGAACTTAACATAAAGCATCTGTCACTGTGCGCTGTGGCCGCCAGGAATGCGCAGCAGGGGTTTGCAGGGGTGGGGGCGCCAGTGGCGGTCTCGGTGTATCACAATCTGGTTTGTATTTCTTGTCATTGTAAATGGTGCTCCTCCCAGGTGAACATTGCCGTATGTGCATCAGCTTCACAAACTTGTTCAGCTCAGTCATCAGCTGATGCTGGTACCTCACATTCATTTTCCATCAAAATCAGAGTCGAACAAGTCAGAGTCCAATTCAACGATTAATATGCAGAACGTCGTCCACAGAATATTTTTGCTTTACGCATTCACTTCGATCTCTCACCAGATGTCGAGGTCATTTTTGCTATTGTTTGTGCCTCGCTACTCATGTCAGCGCAGGGAATCTCGGTCAAACCAGTAAAGCTAGCTTACCTTTTAGCAAAGAGAGTCCAACTAAAATATAATGGTGGGTTTTGCCATCGTTTATAGCCGATTACCACCGTCAGCCCCTCCTGTTGACAAAAGTCGACATCCTCCCTGAAAGAGTTACTATCATGAAGACCTTTGAGAGGCTAGTCCTAAACTACTGTATATTAGACCTCTTGGACCCACTGCAGTTTGCCTATCGAACAAAGATTGGAGTGGAAAATGAAATCAGCTACCTGCTCCTGGACAAAACTAGTAGCACTGTGAGGATTATGTTTTTTGATTTCTCTAGTGCCTTTAATACAATCTAGCCACCCCTGTTAAGGGGTAAGCTCAGGCATATGCAGATGGATGAGCCTATGGTGTCCTGGATAATGAGCTATCAGTTTGACAGAATGCAGTTGTTGAGGCTAAAGGACTGTGTCTCTGAAGTGGGTATGAGTAACACTTAAGTCATTTTCTCTTCACAATATACACCTCGAAAAATATACGAAAAACCCAGTTATGTCATTTGCAGAAATTATCAGATGACTCGGATCTAACAGGGTGTATTAATAGAGGGGGTTAGGCAGAGTATAGGAATTAGGAGAAAAAAGTGCAGAAAAAGTGTCTGTAACTTAACTTCTGCCACATCAAAGAGCCTTTATGTCTGCTTACTATTCAAAGAGTGGATGTGGTCCACTCCTACAAGTACTTGGAGGTTCATATCAATAACAGGCTAGACTGGTCTTGTAACACAGAGGAACAATATAAGAAAGAGCAGAGTAGACTCTTTTTACTTAAAGAGGCTGCGTGGGTAGTGACATCCTTTACGTATTGTACAACTCTAGGGCCCTATGAAATCTGTTTTATTTTTTCACAAATTATGGTTTATTTCTGATTTTCAGTTTTCCCTGTTTTATTTCCTTAATTTGGATTTTTGAGTTTTTACCATTTTTTTCACTGCAATCAAGTAGATACAACTATAATTAAACAGTGAAACAGTAGTGAAATGGCTCTTTGCTTTACTTTTATTGAAATGGCACACTACCACAAATTGTACCTTATTTTACCTAAACATAATGATGACAAATTCGGGGCACAAGCTTATAAATAAATAAAAGCTTAAGGCATAACTGAAAATTTTCATATTTATTTTCATATAGATAAATATAAAATAATAAAGAATAAAAGTGAAGTTACTACCTTTAACACATCTGAATTCCGCAAAATGTTGCACATTCCATATATTCTAATGCCCTTAATCAGTGTAATTTGTTTAAACTTTGAGCTCAGTTAATTTGATTTATTTCAATTTCTGATGTGCATCCCCATTGAAGAGATGCTCGGTGTTTAGCTCACTGAGTTTCTCTCTCTTATCTGTGAGGAAGAGTCTTAGACTTGCCAAAGCTCTTCTCACAGTCAACAGAGCCAACTGTGAAGATTATGTAGGGCAACGCTATCTCTGTCACCCACAGAAAACAGTTTTGCACTCTTTCAATAATCAGCAAACTACACAGAAGTAGTGAGACCTCATTTGAAGCACAGTGTAGATAACCGGTCCTCTATTCACTTAGCTCTGCTGAGCGGATCACCAGAACTTTCAGTTTTGTGTATCTTTTAATGTGTTTTTCCAAGTCTAAGTGTATTTTTGTTAGGTCATTTATTTGGAGGCTGTCCTAATATTTGTTTGTAGAATTTCTCCTAAAGATCGTTAAACATTATAATAAACTGTATACAGTATATCAGTCATATGAAGACAAACACATTGCATGTTTCAATGTCTATTACATATCAAGAAGTAACTCCCAATAATCTACTCCTAATAATAATTATAAATAATAAATCATCTAATAATAAAATAAATTTAAATTTCTTTCCATGGTTACATTTCTAATATTACTTATTTAACAACAAAAACCAATATTCAAAAGCCATGTGTAAAAAGGCTTCAATATAAATAAAGATAACTGTGTAACAGACAAGTGATGTTAATTAAGTTCAATAAGTAAGTGAATGAAGTGCTACGACTTCAGTATCAAAGGAGAAACAGTCAGGACTCTTCAGGTTTGTGTAAAACCACGACAAGGTGAAAATATACGTGCCATGATCTCAGACAAGCACAGCGGTTTACTCTTTCTGCATACAGTGCTGCTACTCATCAGTCTAAGAATAGCTTTAAGGTTATTTCCAAACAATTTGTTATGTATTATTCTGCAGTGGCAAATATTTATAAATTGAGAACATCTATGGCATTTAATTATCTCCAAAGCCGAATAATCCAATAATTAGACAATATAATGTACCAAGAAAGTGCAAAGAACACATCCATACGGATAGAGATCTATGTTAACAAGTCAAATGTTACATTGCATGACTCCAACATCTGAACAAACTAAAGAAATGGGGCTCTTACAAAAGCATAGCCAGGAGAAAGCTCCTTTTTTCACAAAGAACCTGGCAACAGAGCTTAGATTTATAGCATTTCATCTGAGCAAACCCCAAGATGTTGGGAACAGTTTCCTCTACTCACACAGGCCCAAAGTGGAATTGCCTGGTTGTTAATCATGTTAAGCACAATGTGACATTTGCAGAAAACCAAAAACAGTGTATCACTACAAGAAAAATCATACCATCAGTCAAGCATGGTGGTGGAAGGATTACAATCTTACTGCACTCCATTACATTTTTCTAAGAAAAATACTAGTATGGATTTAAGTTCTCAACAGACTTACTGGTTTCATATCTTCTAGTTACACAAGTCTGTTTGTATATCCTCTTAACAAACTGCCTTTATTTAGATAACTTTCCTGTTACAATTCCACATTCTTCTTTTTCCTTAACCAGCAGCCCACAAACAATCAGTTACTAATAGTTTTACTTAACTTCAGTATTGAGAAAGTGGAGGGAGTGAAAACCAGTGTCTATTGCAACAGTAAATGAGGAGGGCTCCCTACCATAGATCTTATGCTATCATTAGGCCATGACTTAGCAAAAGAATAAAATCCTAGTGTACTGACTTTATCAGATAAACACTCACTTCAGTTAAACATTGTTTCAACATGTTGCTATTATCAGGAGGAAAGTATAAGAAAAAAATAAGCAAAAAAAAATTAAAAATATAAAATAAGTAAAAACACCAATAAGACAAAAAAGACTAATTTCTAAAAATGTGCATTAATTGAGCCTAAAAAGGTGAATGTACTATTTTTTCCTTAAAGTTTCTACAATTTGTACAATGCCCATACTCAAGAACAAATGTTTCTAAATTCTTATGATTTATGAGCCATTTATAAAATACAAATCACCTTAAACGTATATGTAACTGTGTCAAAATGACAAGAGAAACAGATTTTCTGGATGTTTATGGATTGCTGTGTTTATTTACTATTATCTTTCCTATTCATATAAGTGGTTTATTCACTGAAGATGCTTGTATGGCAACAATCTATTGCACCAGTCATATTCAGGAATCTCTTCTGCTCAAATCCCTGCTTAATAGCACCTTGAGCTCTTTTACTTTTGGGAAAGTAACGAACTGTGGAGATACATGAACAAGAGCTTTCATAGCTAAGGGAAGTTTCAGCGGAGAGAAGGCTGAGGTACTCCTGTTCGGTCTGCAAGTACTCCCTAAAAGGTCCCTGTTCTTAACAGCCAAGGAATTTAAAGTTTAGTGGCATTGAAAAAGTACATAAATCACAATGCTGTGCATGATAAATCAATTGTAGATGTCTTAAAATATTTTTATTTCGAGTTAGGGATCAAACTCGAAATCCTCCCCTCACTCTCTGGCTACGACTATTGTTGTAAGGAATCTATTCACAGAAAGAACTTGCACATTCACTAGAATAACACGATTGTGCATAGTATAATTCTCAAGAATGGGGCACAGCTGTGTAAGACATGAGGAGAGATTTAACTTGGTTAATTATCAGTCTTGCATTCTGCAATGCTAGTAATTAATTGAATAATTCAGTAAGGCTCCTACTTTATTTACCTCACCTGTTGCAAGAGATGGGTCTCCAGCCATGAGACTTATATCATGGTAAATGAAGCACACTCATTTTAAGAAGCAGAATAATACAGTTTATTGATAACCACAAGGGTTACAGAAATATGATAACTGGATATATAGATTGATATATAAGACAAGACACAGACAGAAAAACAACACACAATAGAATAGGCTGACTGTTTGTTGGTTTTATTTATCTTGGCACAGACAGTTTTATGATACTAAGTCTTTACAGAGGACGTCCGATGTTGGGTGGAATTGCTGCTTTGATGCTGCAATAGGTTCAAGTGGAGGATTCTTCTTTTGTTGAAGTGTACTCTCTTTGCTGCAAGATCTTTTGTTTGTGGTGTTCTATTGTGCTGCTTTCTCAGCTTGCTTTCTACCACGTCTTCTGCAATTTCATAGGGGAAACTATTATTCTGGCATGACAGTTTAGATGCTTATGTTCCCTTCTTGAAGTAATGACTGCTTCTCAGCAGACTGGATCTCAGCTTTCAGCTATCCAAAGAAGAGATTGTCAGTTTTCAGCTCCCTGAAAGAGAGAATGGCTCATCATTTTTCTGGTTTCAGAGAGAGGTTTTAGAAGGTCATTTTGCAGAGTGATAGCACAGTCTTCTCTTAAGGTAATGTGCCTAGAGGGAAGTGTCCTGTGAGAGTCTCTTGGGAGATAATCCATCCCTCTGAGTTTCTCCTCAGAAATATTAGCACAACTAGATTTTAAAGAATGTGTATCTTCTTGTGATTGGATTAAAGTCACTTCCAGTTACAAAATCAGTGTAATCACATAGGGCCATTGTTTTGTTCATCAATTTACAGCTCTTTGTTCTGGTTTGAATCCATTTGACACCTTCTGGCTCAGGAAATTTGCCGAGGGGCCTCTGCAAAGATGTCAGTTCAACTCTAATTTACACCTTTGTTATCAGATGAAGTACAGGCTGGTCCTGGTACGGAAGAGTTCAGCCACTTACTTTGAATTACAAGCTGTGGGAAGGTGAAGTTAGATGACTGAATCCCTGATAAATCTACTTTCTTAACAGGCCTGGTGTACTATTAAAGCCTAGCAGAATAGGCAATGCCCACTTTTTCCTACAGATAAGGGGACAATAATGATTGCTCATTAACCACTATTCGGCATGAGTGGAAAAAAGTTTGGTGGATCTATGAAAAACTGCTCTTTGCATTACATGCCAATGGTAAAGTCTTTTAGTAGAGAAAGTACTGTCATGACTCCTTACTTTTTAAACATCTCTAATTAATGTTGCCAAGCTAACCAGGTGAATGTCAACAAAGGGGTACATGAAATAATGAGATGTAAACAGGAGGCGTTTCATTATAGTTCAGAACAAAATCAATGCGGCTTATTTTAATATTGTATGTGTTTTTATTTAAATAAAATTAAATGGTCCTTCTAAAGTGCCCCCCCCCCCCCTTTATATTAACATGATAATGCAGTCTCATTGTGGTTGTTTTGTTTCAATTGCCTATTTTTTTCTTTAGGTATAAGCTTTTCGCCGTTGATGTAAGCTGAAAGCAATGTATTTTTTGTTTCTTACTGCATTCATTTAGAACTTATGCCTTCATGAGTATTGGTGCAAGCACATCAAAAAAGTCTCACAACATTACCACAGTAAAACAGCTGTCCACATACAAATTTAAAAATAATGTCTCTAAAAATCCAGTGTTATGTTAAATAGCATATTTCATAAAACAAACCATAGCAAAGAACTTCATAAAAAAATGAGAAAACAAGACACAAGAAGGCAACAAAGTAACAGGTGCAAAATATGCAAGGATCAATGCCTTGATGAGTTTAGAAAATACAAAATATACAAAATGACCTCCAGCAGGCCACTGGTGTGAATGTTTCTGACCAAACAATCAGAAACAGACTTCATGAGGATGGCCTGATGTCCTCTAGTGGGCCCTGTGCTCACTGCCTGCTCAGCACCGTGGAGCTCGATTGATGAGAGCAGGTTCACCCTGAGCACATGTGACAGATGTGAAAGGGTCTGGAAAAGCCATGGAGAATGTTATACTGCCTGTAACATCGTTCAGCATGACCGGTTTGGTGGTGGGTCAGTGCTGGTCAATCTGGGGAGGCATATCCATGGAGGGACGCACAGACCTCTACAGGCTAGACAACAGCACCTTGACTGCCATTAGGTATTGGGATGAAATCCTTGGACCCATTCTCAGACCCTATGCTGGTGCAGTGGGTCCTGGGTTCCTCCTGGTGCATGACAATGCTCGGCCTCATGTGGCAAGAGTATCCAGGCAGTTCCTGGAGGATGAAGGAATTGATACTATTGACTGGCCCCGATGCTCGCCTGACCTAAATCCAATACAACACCCCTGGGACATTATGTTTTGGTCCATCTGAGGTGCAACCTGGCAGCGTTGGACTGTCCAGAAGCTTAGTGATGGCCTGGTCCAGATCTGGGAGGAAATCACCCAGGATACCATCTGCCATCTCATTAGGAGCATGCCCCCACATAGCTGCCATACAAACTACTGAGTACGATTTAGAGTTGCCGCAATTAAATTTTGCCAAAATGGACTAGCCTGCTGTATCATTTTTTTAACTTTGATTTTCGGGGTGTCTTTGAATTCAGCCCTCTGTAGGTTGATAATTTTCATTTCCATCTAACATGTGGCATCCTTCCGTTCCTAATACATTACCCAGTCCATATCAGTAGAGATATCCAGCAGGATTTTTTTTCCTCCCCATTGAGATCTGATGTGCTTTCAAAGTGTTCCTTTAATTTTTGGAGTTGGGAGAAAGTGACCACAGCTGTCAACATCTCCACTAGCTGGAAAGACCCATTGGGGTGAGCTGGGATGCAGAGTGAGCTGCTTTAAATGAATTAATGATTGCCTCAAGGGACTTGGTTTCCCAAGATGGATTTTAATTATTTATTGTTTTCAGCTTTCACACAAATAATAAAATCCAGCACTCATTTAATGGATTTGCACTGTTTGCACTTTGTAGTTTTGAACTTTGGGATAATTTATATGAATAAAAGCACTACAGTATGTACCATTTTGCACCATCTCTTTTGTGTAAGTGTCCTCATTGGCTCATCTTGGTTTACCACTGTCGATGGTTTGAGTTGAAAAGGGATTTAGCAGCTGCTGTCAACCTGGGCCAATACACACAAATATTTCTGTATATCATACTAATACAGTGATGTGAAAAAGTATTTGCTTCCTTCCCAATTTCCTCATTTGTCACAAAGAATAGTTTTAGATCGTTACGCAAAATAAAATATTAAACATTTCTAAATTGCTGCTTAATATTTAAGTGATATAGTTGCCTGTGTAAAAAGGTAATTGCTCTTTAGTTTCTCACTCAAACAGCTGACCAGAGTTAACTCACAATTAAACTTGGCTGGCTGAATACAGCTAACCCTGTTGATTCTAAACCTCACCATATATTGACCCCTACCATGAGAGTAGTCACAATGATTCTAGGAAGACACTATGCCTTGAGCAAAAGAATTTTGGATAGAGATGAAGAAAAATGTTGTTAAAAACGTACCAATCAAAAAAGGGTGTAGCAGACGGTCAGGGCCATTACCTGGCTGGGACACTTTCTTAAAGGAAGGACCAGGGGAGACTGTGCAGACAGGGCTTTATCTCCCCTAAATCGCTAAGTGGTAGCCCCCCTGGATTGCAGCATCACCACGGATTCTAACAGGGCACACTGGGAGTTGGACTTTGTTGGCTCCGTCCTGTTGGGTTCCAAGTGTGCTATCAGGGGGTGCTGCAGAGCCCTACTTTGTTGCACTTTTGCCTCACCTGGAAGTGCTTCTGGACCATGCTAATAGGCACTGGACACATTATTGTGAGCAGGATAAAAGGAGCCAGCAGCCACTGCTCCAGGAGCCAGAGTCGGGAGGAAGGTGATGTAGCTTGCTGGAAGAGGGGGGGAGGCGGACGAGAAAAAAGAGAGAGAAGAAAGACAAAGTGTTGTGTGCTGCCCTATTATTGTATTGTGCTTTATAATGTGCTTAGTGTGTGTGAAACTATTGGGAAGAGTTTCCATAGCTGAATAAAAGCCATGTCTGTTGTTGAACTTGTGTCTGCTTGTGTTGGGTTTGGGAAGCTGGTGTACCCCTGGCAGGCCACAAGGGTTATAAAAGCATGTCTACAATGCCACAACACAGTGAGCCATTTTCTCCAAATGGGAAATTCACCACAGTTTCAGATTATCTCTAAGGAAAATTAGGCCTGCCAAAATTAACCGAAGGACACAGTAATATCTTGAAGAAGTCATAAAGGATAACAAAAGAGCATTCAAAGAACTGTAGGCCTAGAAACTCAGGTCAATGTTCATGCCTTCACAATTTGAAAGAAAGTTGGGAGAGTACAAAGGCAGAAACCTCTGCAAACCAAAAGTAGCGAGTGTTCATCTTGCATTTCCAGAGAAACACCACAATGACTTCAAAAGCATTCTACAATAATCTTCTATGGACAGACAAGTCAAAAGTAAAATTATTTGGACAAAATAAGTCACACTAGGGCGGCACGGTGGCGCAGTGGGTAGCGCTGCTGCCTCGCAGTTGGGAATCGAACCCAGGTCCCCAGATCTCCTGGGTCCTCCCTGCGTGGAGTTTGCATGTTCTCCCCGTGTCTGTGTGGGTTTCCTCCGGGCGCTCCGGTTTCCTCCCACAGTCCAAAGACATGCAGGTTAGGTGGATTGGCGATTCTAAATTGACCCTAGTGTGTGCTTGGTGTGTGGGTGTGTTTGTGTGTATCCTGCGGTGGGTTGGCACCCTGCCTGGGATTGTTTCCTGCCTTGTGCCCTGTGTTGGCTGGGATTGGCTCCAGCAGACCCCCGTGACCCTGTGTTCGGATTCAGCGGGTTGGAAAATGGATGGATGGAAGTCACACTATCTTTGGTATAAAGCTAATATAGCATTACAGAACGTGGTGGAGGAAGTAGGATGGTGTGGGCATGCTTTGCTACCTCAGAATCTGAACACCTTGCAGTACTAATGAACCACAAATTCTGAACTTAAACAGAATATGCTCAAGGAAAATGGCTGCCATCTGTCTGATACGCAAAACTAAAGTTTAACTGGTTTATGCACCAAAAAAAAACAAAAAACAAAAAAAAAAAAAAAACAACAAAAAACACAAAAGCTTGCCTACAACTAAATGGTTAAGAAACAAAAAATTCAAGTTTTAGAGTCATGACTTGAACCCAATACAGATATTGTGGGAGGACCAGAAAAGAGCACTTCACACTCACAAACCTACTAGTGTGTATGAATTAAGGAAGGCCTGCAAAGCAGAATGGGCTAAAATTCCTCAACAGTGAAAGACTAATATCAAAAATATAAGAAATATTTGTGATTATTACTGTTATTGGCGCTGCAACCAAGTACTGAAACTATAAGGACCACTATTTTTTCACATGGGTAACAGGACTGTTGGATAACTTTGTTCCATGAATATAAAACACAATCATTTTAAAACTGTATTTTGTGTTCATTCCCTTTCTCTAATGTTATATTTTGTCTACATATTCACGGTGTAAAGTATACAAAAAACAGATACTAAAAGGGGGCAAATACCTTTTACAGAACTGCAGAGAGGTTTTAAACTGGTATTAAATAGGAAGTCCTTGGAACATTTTTTATAGACAAGCAACAATTAATATTAAAAACCTCATATCACTACAGCAATAACAACAAAACTAAGGATCAACCAATGATATCGGATGACCACATTCCTTTTGCAGCAAAATAGCCCTTGCGCCATTTCGATCAACCACACAAATATTTTGTGTGAAAAACTAATGTCAATATACTGATTACATTAATTATACATGAAACAGAGAATTCATGAAAACTACAGTTTAATGTCCACTTCTTTTGGCTGCTCCCATTAGGGGTTGCCACAGCGGATCATCTTCTTCCATATCTTTCTGTCCTCTGCATCTTGCTCTGTTACACCCATCACCTGCATGTCCTCTCTCACCACATCCATAAACCTTCTCTTAGGCCTTCCTCTTTTCCTCTTGCCTGGCAGCTCTATCCTTAGCACCCTTCTCCCAATATACTCAGCATCTCTCCTCTGCACATGTCCAAACCAACGCAATCTCGCCTCTCCGACTGTCTCCCAACCTTTCAACTTGAGCTTACCCTCTAATGTCCTCATTTCTAATCCTATCCATCCTCATCACACCCAGTGCAAATCTTAGCATCTTTAACTCTGCCACCTCCAGCTCTGTCTCCTGCTTTCTGGTCAGTGCCACCGTCTCCAACCCATATAACACAGCTGGTCTCACTACCGTCCTGTAGACCTTCCCTTTCACTCTTGCTGATACCCGTGGGTCACAAATCACTCCTGACACTCTTCTCCACCAATTTCACCCTGCCTGCACTCTTTTTCACCTCTCTTACACAATCCCCAATACAACAAAAAATATATTAAATGATTGCTACTTATGTCATATAGAATTGTGTGATAGAGTTATGACACACTCTACGTCTTTCTTGACTGAAACTCTGGCAGGACTCCACTCTTGTTAATTGAATCTTTAACTTACCAACTCCAATACTGAACACTTCAACTTACACTTCTATCTAGAAGCTGCTAAAATCTATAGGTGCCCTTTTCAGGCATCTCCTCTTGCCATTACTGGGCACAGGATACGAAGTGTTTCATGCATATTACCAAACCACACAGTACCTTCTTAATTCTGCTTCCCTTCTCTTCTCTTCCACTGTGCCATTTACATTGAAATGGTCATTTTGGTGGCTTTCACCTACCAACTTCATTTCAGTTAGTCTTTTACTTTTTTCCCCTCCACAATCTTTCTGGAATTGGGAGCAAAACTGAACAAATGATAAGGGCACAGGTGTAAGGAGGAGTACATGTCAAGCAGATGTGTTTTCTAATACATTCAATTTTGTAAAATCATGTGCCAGTGAGTGGCAATATGCTACATTTCAGTTGGACATACAAGCGAAAAATGTCACTCTGTTCTGTACATGTGACTGTACTACTAGCACATCTAGTAGTTTGCATTGGAGCAGTCTTAACTGCCAGCAAACATTTTTCTTTTTTTAGTTAGCCTCTGCTAAGTCTTTCCTCAGTCCCTAACAAGTATCATATCCCTTCTACCTCTGTAAACTCTTCAAAGTCTGAAAACCTGTTAATATGATTCCATCCAGGAATAACCATTAAAATTGCCATTAACTGCTGGAGGTTCAAACTTTTCAGTTGCTGAGTTGTGATACAAATATACTCTCCCAGCTGAGAAAAATATTTTTTTCATTACACAACATTAAAGGAAGGCACAAAGGAGAACTGCTGGCTATTGAAAAGAGAAAAAACAGAAAGACAGCACAAAAGAAAGAGAAAACTGTTACATGAAAATGATAGCATTTCCTCCATTGTTACAAATTATTGACAATGACTATTTTCAGGTAATCAAACAAATCTAATATTAGACAAAAGACAATCGAGCAGACAAATAACACATTATACTTATCCAATACTATATTACACAGTATGGAAAAGCAATTGTCCATCAAATAAATCAACTTAGTTAATGGGATCATTAGTCGGCTGATTGAACACAGCTAAGTTTGATAATAGCCAGCTCTGCTCAACATAAACCTCATTTATTTATCCTTACCATTACAGTCAAGTTACCAAAACAAAACTTGAAACAAGCACATCATACCATGATCTAATGGCAAGTCTAAAACTCTGGGACTCTCCCAAACCTTAATGAAAGCCAGAATATCCAAATGGAAAACACAAGACTGAATCTTCCCATGAGTGTGTAAAAGCATACTTGAAGATGTGTAGCATCGTTAAAAAAGAGTTAGTCTTCATGACTTCACAATCAAAGACCAAAACAGGCCTCACTGGAGAGGAGTAGGGCAGAAACAACTGACAACCAATAACAAAACTGTATAAAAAATGTTCATATCTTGCTTGTCAGGAAGCACTTGAATAATACCCAAACCTTTTAAGAGAATGCCCAACAGTTGGATGAGACAACAATGCAACTTTTTCAATCACATGTATCTCATCACATCTGGTGTAAAGCAAACACAGCATTCCACAGTAAACACCACCATACCCAAACAAACATGGTGTGGTAGTACAATAGTCTAGGGGTGTTTTGCTATCTAAGGACATGAATCTTTTAATTATGACAGGTTGTTCATGAATTATACATTGTATCAGAAAATTCTCAGGAAGACTTTCTGGTCATCTATCCACAAGCTGAAGCTACAGTGCATCCGGAAAGTATTCACAGCGCATCACTTTTTCCACATTTTATGTTACAGCCTTATTCCAAAATGGATTAAATTCATTTTTTTCCTCAGAATTCTGTACACAACACCCCATAATGACAATGTGAAAAAAAGTTTACTTGAGATTTTTGCAAATTTATTAAAAATAAAAAAACGGAGAAATCCCATGTACATATGTATTCCCAGCCTTTGCTCAATACTTTGTCGATGCACCTTTGGCACAATTACAGCCTCAAGTCTTTTTGAATATGATGCCACAAGCTTGGCACACCTATCCTTGGCCAGTTTGGCCCATTCCTCTTTGCAGCACCTCTCAAGCTCCTTCAGGTTGAATGGGAAGCGTCGGTGCACAGTCATTTTAAGATTTCTCCAGAGATGTTCAATCGGATTCAAGTCTGGGCTCTGGCTGGGCCACTCAAGGACATTCACAGAGTTGTCCTGAAGCCACTCCTTTGATATCTTGGCTGTGTGCTTAGGGTCGTTGTCCTGCTGAAAGATGAACCGTCGCCCCAGTCTGAGGTCAAGAGCGCTCTGGAGCAGGTTTTCATCCAGGATGTCTCTGTACATTGCTGCAGTCATCTTTCCCTTTATCCTGACTAGTCTCCCAGTTCCTGCCGCTGAAAAACATCCCCACAGCATGATGCTGCCACCACCATGCTTCACTGTAGGGATGGTATTGGCCTGGTGATGAGCGGTGCCATGTTTCCTCCAAACATGACGCCTGGCATTCACACCAAAGAGTTCAATCTTTGTCTCATCAGACCAGAGAATTTTCTTTCTCATGGTCTGAGAGTCCTTCAGGTGCCTTTTGGCAAACTCCAGGCGGTCTGCCATGTGCCTTTTACAAAGGAGTGGCTTCCGTCTGGCCACTCTACCATACAGGCCTGATTGGTGGATTGCTGCAGAGATGGTTGTCCTTCTGGAAGGTTCTCCTCTCTCCACAGAGGACCTCTAGAGCTCTGACAGAGTGACCATTGGGTTCTTGGTCTCCTCCCTGACTAAGGCCCTTCTCCACCGATCGCTCAGTTTAGATGGCTGGCCAGCTCTAGGAAGAGTCCTGGTGGTTTCGAACTTCTTCCACTTACGGATGATGGAGGCCACTGTGCTCATTGGGATCTTCAAAGCAGCAGAAATTTTTCTGCAACCTTCCCCAGATCTGTGCCTCGAGACAATCCTGTCTCGGAGGTCTACAGACAATTCCATTGACTTCATGCTTGGTTTGTGCTCTGACATGAGGTGTCAACTGTGGGACCTTATATAGACAGGTGTGTGCCTTTCTAAATCATGTCCAATCAACTGAATTTACCACAGGTGGACTCCAATGAAGCTGCAGAAACATCTCAAGGATGATCAGGGGAAACAGGATGCACCTGAGCTCAATTTTGAGCTTCATGGCAAAGGCTGTGAATACTTACTGTATGTACATGTGCTTTCTCAATTTTTTTATTTTTAATAAATTTGCAAAAACCTTAAGTAAACTTTTTTCACTTTGTCATTATGGGGTGTTGTGTGTAGAATTCTGAGGAAAAAAAATGAATTGAATCCATTTTGGAATAAGGCTGTAACATAACAAAATGTGGAAAAAGTGATGCGCTGTGAATACATTCCGAATGCACAGTATAACATAAGGCCATTCAGCAAGATAATGATGCAAAATTCAAATTCAAGTCCATATCATGATGTTTGACAAGAATCAAAATTAAAGTCTTGGACGGGCCTAGTTACTGTTAACATCTAAATCCAATTGAGATGCTCTGGCAGGACCTGAAACGAGCATTTCATATCTGAAAACCAACCAGTGTTTCACAATAAAACTTGCAAGAAAAAAATTTGCTAAAATTCCTCTGCACCAACGTGAAAGACTGATTTTGAATTATAGGAAGTGTTTGGTTGCAGTTATTACAGCTAAGGGTAGGCAGCAAGTTACTAAGCGTAAAGGTGCAATTTCTTTTTCACACAGTACCAGCTGATGCTAGATAATACAATCTATGATAATAGATCATTCAACAAAAAAGTTAATTGTTCTCTCAGATGTACTTTCATCAATTAATACATTACATTTTGGCCAAAGACCTGAAAAACTGAGAGTAAGCCTTTGGACTGAGGAAAGAAACTGAAGAGAATGGAGAAAACTCACTCAAAAACATAGAATACACAAAACTTTCACCAAAAAGACAGACCCTACCGCCAGAAAGTGAACAAGTGTTTTTAGCTGAATGCCGACATCACCACCTTTTGCATCTTAGCGCCACCCACAATATAGGTAACCTGCTCTCAATTATTACAATTTAGGATAGAACAAGAAAAATGTGGTTTAATAAAAACATACAACATCATTAATGCTATTTTTTGAATCACTAAGAAATTACTGCACAGTTCCAGAATTTAAAAAAAAGTGCACTGCAAATACTTAAACTGCAACTTGAGGAAATACTGTACATTGCTAAGGCATGCTGGGAAACTGCAAAACTCAAATAACTTCTCATTCAGAATGACATACATAAGTTAACATTCTCAGACCTGATTAATCCAATTGAGGGTCACTGGGAGCCACATCATATATCAGCATCACCAGTAACAACGCAGGAAACAAAAATAAAATGGTCACTAGTACTTTGCAAAGCCAGCTCACATTCACACCCAAACTTACACAGCGACAACTAAGAAACAATGACTGATAAACATGTTAAATGCTTAAACTGATTCAAAGTTATTTAATGTGCAACTGTATAGTTGCAAATTTCAAGAGAACCTTTATTCATATAAAGAAAAAAAAGTGAAAAATGCCTTCATTAACAAAAATTATTATACATTTGATAAACATCACTAAATAACAATAAACAAAATCATGAGATGTGACTCTTGTCAATTATACAGTGTGTGTTTCACAACAATATTATGACAAAGTTGCATTTAACTTGCTGCCAGAAGGAAAACGGTACATATAATGGATGGTGGTGAAGAGATGGGGAATTCCTATCTTAATTAGTCTATTTATTTCATTTTGTTTCTTCACTATGGCCAAATTTGAAGGAATAAGTATTAGTTTAAAATTTATAAGTGTTCACTTACAAAGGAATTGTTACAGCTGACGGACTTCTAGCTGTAGTCCCACAGTTCAATGCATAAACAGAAAGAGGGAGAAAGCACACAACTAAATGAGGATTTAAATTAAAGTGAGTAATTATATCTTAACGTAAAATTCAACTGAAATGTATATATTCACCAGGCACTGTGGCTCAAAACGTATCGGCTATACCCAATATACACTTGACACTATTATTTTCAATGGAAGATGCTTTATTCCAGTTTGACATTAAAATACATTTACAAGAACCTGTAATATCTGGCAATACACCAATACAAGACTTTTACTTTTATGATAAAGCTATTCTGTTACACCGTGCATTGAAAAACAGGTCACCCTAATTACTTTCCTGATTAACCTTGAAATAATTGTTCATCTAAAGCAATCACTGTGTCAAATGTTCTGAAATCTTCTGAAGTTTTCATTTTATATAATGTAAACTGTATATCACATCATAGCACTGCACTTAATAGCATATGCAATAGCATTACACTAAAAAATAAAAAAAAAATAAAAATATACAGGTTTAATGAGGATAGGCCATATGGCTCATTATAGATTGTCAGTTCTTATTTTCCCAGTATATCAAAAAATACCAAGTTGATATCTGAAGGCCCTCAGAAAGATCAAATAGACCACACTGGGAGGTAAATGGTTTTGTAAATGTGTCTAGAGTTCTCCATATAAACTATAAAGAACTATTGTCTAACGCGGATGTAACTTTCTCACAAGAACATTTTGCTCTGCCATTGTAGAATGATTTATTTTACAGTAGCAGCAGGTATTAACATATCTTTTCCTTTTTGCAGTTTTAAATATTTCTACCAGATTTCAGATTGGGGAAAAAAAAAAAAAAAAAACAGCTCCTCCTATGCTCTCTCTTAGCATACTATAAATGAAGTAGCTCTGAAAAAAGCCTGCTAGCTCTCCTGCAAATGGAAATCAAAACCACACTCCCACATCATATAATTTTCATATTTATGTATACAGGTGCCAATGCAATTTCTGATTTAACATTTAAACAAAAAAGGTACTGTATCTGAAAGAGCACAGCTGACTTTAAATAATGCATTAGACTATAATAAGACTTGCAAATCTAGTTAAAAAATAACAGACATTGGACATATTAATGTGAAATACATTACATAAAACGTAAGCTTGAGAACGACCCAATTGGAAGAAAGTACTGAGCAGTTGTTACTCATAAACTGCAGACTAGGGGCAGTTTAGAGGGCATCTTACTTAGGACAGATGGACCGAAAACTGAATGGGGAATTTTTGAAGCCAACATTACATAAATGGTTCTAATATTAAAAGAAACCGATAGATGTGCATTACATGTTTACACTTTAATGTAAATCATGCATATTTTACGCTTCAATATAACGTTTTGTCTTTTTGTTGCATGTCATTTTGTGTTGGAATTTAAATATATTTTTTCTATTACTACATAATGCATTGGTTTCTAAGTGGAAGACCGCTTTTTATTAAATAATTCCCATTTTTTTTAAATAGCTAAAAACAAATATTGCTCAGTAATAAAAGAACCAGTGCAGAATTACTGGCCATGTGTTGTTACTGTCAAGTTTAAAGTAAAACAAGCTATAATTGAAAGGGGGACACTACTCCCTATGCTCTTCTGCAATATGCAAAGTCTAGCTAACGTATACAGAATTAAACTTTAAACGTTTTACGGAAAAATAAGCATTACCTTTTCACGCAATGCTTTAGAAAACCACTCCACTCGCTTTTTTAAATTACTGTGTTCCTACTGATTGCAGGCAAACTTTCAAATATTTATTTATACAGTAAAGTAACCGATAATTTCGAACCCCCACCCCCTACAATTCTCCACTAAAGCAGTGCAAACATTTTTAAGAATTAATAAAATCACTCCTTACAGTTCAAAAAAGATTTAGTCTTTTTAATCCTTATTAAATCTTTACCTTGCCTTTAACTTGCAGCAGCGCCCTCCTGTCAGATTGGAGTTCAATCTCTCACCCACCACCAGAAGTGTGAATGCAACCAAACCTGAAGGTGACCACGCCTACTAACCACGCTTTCTGAATGGACAACAGCATATAAATCCCACCTGGTCCAGCGCCGTCTGTCTGCTGTCAAAGATTTCGTTTTAGATTACTATAGGTTAATTTGCGTGCCGTTCAAGATACTTGCGCGCATAAAAATAAATACCCTCATTTAATTGGTCGACAGTGCGGCTTCATAACAGATGTCTTCTAAACGTAATCATTATTCTCCGCCTTTTCTAATGAAGGTACCGCCTCTCCTACGGACATCCGTTCGCTTGCTTAACATTAGCACACCCATTTGATTTTGTAACAGGCATCTTATACCCTTATACGGCAGTGAGTACGAAATGCTGATTGGTCAATTTTTTGTCAATTAGAAATAACTCCACGCCTACAGTGTAATTATGAAGACGTACTTGTTTTAACCCTGTGACGTTATTTTGTTATCTTAAAGATGGCGGCGCCCATGTTTTTTGTGGAGTTATGGTTGTGTAATTAAAAAATATGCGTATGTGGGATATAAATAAGAGAAATCTAAAAGGAGAATTTTAATTCGTTTTAGAATTTACAGTACTGGTAAGAACCTGTCGTTCTTCTGCGTCGTTATTGCCGTTCTTCATATCGTCTTTTTTGTAGTTGTTAATGTACCGAAATGCGTCTTGGGGTAGTCTAGCAACGACAAAAGGCAGTATGTTATCCTTAATAAATGTGTAAAGGTATTCATTTTTGCACTGTTCTTGATGGTATCGTTGTAAACTAAGTGAATGTTTGTTGAATAAGACCTCATGGAATGTGTATGCAGTAAAACTAACAGTTAACTTTCTCTCGCAGGCGTTTGACACAGTGAAATCTTCTTCAGCTTTAACAAATGAAGGAAAATAAGGAAAATTCTACCCCCGTTACCCCTACTACAAGCCAGGACCATATCAAACCATGCTGGTACTGGGACAAAAAAGATCTGGCACACACACCATCGCAATCTGAAGGTCTTGATCCAGCAACCGAAGCACGGTATCGGAGAGAAGGCGCACGATTCATTTTCGACGTCGGGACACGTCTGGGGCTGTATCCTTTAATGTCTGGGGATCATGTCAAATGTGTGTGTTAGTGAATACGAAGTAGTTTAAATAGGCTTAATAGGGAGATGTTTGGAACAGGTAATTGGATTTTTTCCTTGATGTGATCTGCTTCTTCTTTAACCATTCTTTATAACTAATATTTCTTATTATTACAATTCTGGAGGTTGTTACTCCAGTATGTGTAATCACGATAAGTTTGAAATAAAGATTTAGCAGTATAACCTGACCTAAATTAATTGACCCATTCCGTTTTGACCGCTGAGTGCACAAAATTGTCCATGTTTTCCCAGTCTTTAATGTTGCATTTCATGAACATCACAAAGTGTGTTACATTTAACAGTATATTGTAACCACCAGAAAGAAATGTCAGCGTTTTTACCAAATTAGTTCAATGTAAACATTCCTATTGTACAGACATGGATTCCTTATGTGTAATGTATAAAAGTGCTACGCATGGGCAGTGGAAACCTCTTTCAGAGATGTAGGGGGTGTATGTTTACACACTATATTGAGCAGGAGATATTAAGAAGGTACCTGAAATGTTATTTCATAAAAAAAAAAAAAATTGAATTCAGAGATGTTATACTCTAGTAAGAGCACATCTGGAGTATTGTGTGCAGTTCTGGTCACTACACTCCAAGGAACACGCAGTAGCATTTGAAGCTGTGTAGATGAGCAACCAAGTGCATCTCAGGGCTTAAAGGAGTACTTCATCCGCATCTTTTTTATTTATTTATTTATTTTGGTTACTTACCCATGTACTTTGTAATGTTGACCAAGAATTATCTTTAGTATTCTGTTTTCTTGTAAAATTGAGGGGAAAAACATTTCACTTAACATAAGTAAATGCTAATGTAAAAAATGTCCGGTGTGGGTTGAATCTCATCTTACATGTGTCACATAATCCACATGTCAGCTATTCAATTGTGTGCACAAAATGTCTTGTTTTTTCATAAATATTGGAAAATAGTTACTACTTCAATGAATTATCAGTGCACATCAGAAACGGGAACCTTAAAGCCTCATGCGAGTGAAAGCTTTGATAATTTTGAATTAGCTATTTGGTTATATCATTTTGGGTGTAGTATTCCTTTATGGACATATCATACTCCTACAGATGTCAAGAATTTAAACTTGTTTAGTCTCTAGCAGACAAGAGTATACGGGAACCTAATCCAGACCTTCAAAATTCTCAAGTGCAGTAATGAAGTATATCCAGCAGAATTTCTTCACCTTAAAGTTGAATCACGTACTCGAGGCAATCGGTGGAAATTAAGGGGAAGTGCATTTCTTTATGCAAAAAGTTGTGGGAATCTGGAATAGCTACCGAGACATTTAATGGAAGCAGAAACCTTGATAACCTTTTAAGAAGTATCTGGATAACATCTCCTATAATTAGCTGTTAGTTAAACAGTCTTGATGGCCTGAATGGTTTCCTCTCCTTTGTCAAATTTCTTATGTAAATAGTACATAAATTGCTGTTATAAACATTCTAAATGTACCATAAACATGGGTATCCCATTGGGCACAATTGATAAAGCAGCAATTGGCTGATTTTGTTTCCTAATTTATTAGTTTTCAACTAGTTGACTTTACATTAAAAAAATGTGTACCACATGCATGCGGGTTGGAAGTGAAAATTAGTGATGGAATATTTACTGTTTTACTGCTGTTGTGGTGACCAATCGGGGAAAAAAGCACAGCCGATAATTCATTTGAGCTGAGCTTGACCACTTGCTCTTCAAGTATCACAACAATTAGAATACATGTAATAGGGGAGGTGGATTTTCAGTCTATCATAAACAAATATTGGAATGTGTTTGTTTTTGTGTGTGTGTGTGTGTGTGATTACACCAGTCAGGAATCTCTTGACATTGCAAAAAATACATTGGACACCCTTTTATAATGTGATAATTACTTAATGTATAGTAACGCATTGGATTCTTCATTTGAGGACTTGTTAATGCATCCAGTGTATTTCTGTCAGCAGCATTACTCTTACTCCAGGTTTAGTCTTAAATTTTTTTTTTTTTTAAAAGGACAGTGTAGATGAAGAAAGTTAATAAGCCAGATCTTTGACATAATATGACTACTAGACCACTTGGGTCAGGATTGAAGTGTTGTTGGGTATCGCACCCCTCTCAGTCATAAAGAATTGATTGCAAGTTAGATAAATTGTCTTTTGGCAGATAGTTCACTACAATAGACTTTGGTTAGTTTATTGGGCTATATAAAAGTAGTTTCATATCTTAAGGTACCGCTTGAAGTGCACTGTCATTGACATTCTTCTTTATCATTTGAGCCCATATTATGATAGCTCTCCAGTGTAATGTAATTTGTTGTCTTTGATGAAACAATATTCTTTTACAGAAAATAGTTTACTGCGATGTTCCCTGATGTGCCGTGTGAAGCCAAAATTTCTTTTTTGATCTACCTGAACCATACAATACTGTGTCATTGCATGCATTTTTTTCTTCAAGTACAGTTAATGGTAGATTAATTATTTTTGAACAAACTCTTTCAAAAATGAACCAGTGGATGAAAAGAAAATAACCTGAAGAAATATGACAGTCTGAGAAGAGGATAATGCTTGATTGAGGAAGATGGAAAAAGATCCCACATACAACTGAGAAAAAATGTGTAAAGGTAGTTTTCAAGGAATTGGAGAAAGATCCCCATGGCTCAAAATGAAGTGCGCTTAGCAGTCTTATATACTGATTAGTGTTACAAAATATTTCTATCCAAGCATACTATACCACTTAATGAAAAGCAAAAAGAACAATGAACTAAAATGTTATGGCATCAAAGCACTCTTTTAAATGACATATTGTTGCAAAAAGAGAGTTGGTAAATTCAAATTTTGTTGAATTAAACATGATTTTTTTTTTATTGAGAATATGAAATGTGCTCAGTTGAAACTAACAATGCCAGAGCAACCATTGTTAGATATCTGAACAATAAAGGTTCCATTGTTTTGGAGACAGAAAAAGGTCTGCTACAAAAGAGTAAACATTTTAGCTATTGTCATGAAAAACTTCCTGTCTAATGTGAGTTTTGTCAGATTTCATAATATTGAAGTATGCATTTTCCTTCCATCAGTGTGGAGAAACCGTATGGAGTAAAATCATGGTGTTTTCATTTAAATGGAGAAGTGTCTTCAAACAGCCATGGTCACAAAGTTTCCAGCTGTGGTTATGCGAGCATGGGCTCAGTACAAAAAAAAAAAAAATAAAACCTATAAATTTTACTAACTAATGCAAACTTCATACATTTTGAGTCTTACCTCAGAGCCTGGACTTCCTGAAAAGCGCTTTGAATTTAACAAAACACATATATATTAGGAACAGTTCAAGAGGGCTGGGTAAGACTGAAGAGGGTATAGAGGATAAAAAGAGACCAATGCCAAGGAAAAAAATTGTACATAGTTTAGAAACAGCCATTTGAAGGAGAGAGTAGGGTTTAGTGAAATAGTAAAACATGAAAAAAGGTGGACCTTAGAAGGGTGGCAATATGGTAGGACTATTTATTAATGAATATTTCAAACAGATTATAAGTAACTAGGTGGTTTGCCCCCTGCTCACTTCGCTCGCCAGCCGCTTTGCGTCTCTGCCGCTTGTGTTGTGAAGAGGGGGGGCTGAACACACCCCAAGGAGACGTGATCACTCCCCCGAAACCCCCTGTTAAACGGTGATACAATAGGAAACAAATTGTTTTTATGTTTTTTTTTTAACCTCCACTTTGCTTGATCAGCTGCTGGATTACTGCTCCTGCCACTCCATGTGATCCGCCTCTCCCGCGGCACTTCAAACATTTAAAAGCCTGTACAGCAGCTGTCCTACTCTTCGTCTTTTATTTCCGGCCCCGGCGTGGTTAAATCTTTTGGCACAAACACTCGTTCTTGATATTTTTTAGTTTATAATCTAAAAATGGAATAAGAATCTGAAAATCTAACAACATTACATTAAAGTTCAATAAATTCTGAAAAGAATGATACTAAACATATATATGTAGGTTTTAAAATAAGCCCAATTTAAAGCGTGACATAAAAATGTCACATAGAATCGTTGCACTTTTAGGCTTAGGATTTTATATAGAGAGAGAGTAGATTTAATACACACCCTGATTCCTCCTTAGATGCGAATACCCCCCACCCCAACCTCAGTTTCAGTTTCACGCAAGGAATTTTTAATTCAGTATTGTTCCTGTGAGCTAAAGATGGAAAGGCAGTTCTAGTTTGCATTTTGCCTAATTGCTTATTTTTAATATGACAGTGCTTGCAAATGTTTCATATCAAGTTTTTTCTTTGCAATAACATTAAGAAAGCTAAAATGACCCAGACATTCAAATTAACTCTGGGCTCTTCACTTTGTACATAAGTCTCTGCTGCAGTGCTAGTACAGTTTCTTTGCAAGGATCAATAAAATTCATTGCTTCTACTTTTTGGGAGATGGTGCACTGAAAATATTAGCAAACCAGCATCTGTGTGTTACTGGCCACAATGATATGTTTAACCATAGTGGAATCATCAATGAAAAGTAATTTGTCCATCCAAGGAAATTATCGTTCTGTCAGTTTTGCCTGGAAAGTTCAAGGTTTATTTACTTTAAAAATTTGTGTGGTTATGTTTAAGGCATGTATGCTACTAAATGAATTTATATCTAAATGTTTATTGGTAGGTGTAATTCAGTCATTTCTAATAGTTTCTGATTTCCTTCCATAATGCAGATATTCCAGCATAACTTATATTTGTAGATATTTGAATATGGTTCTGTATACTAGCCATTGTGAGTATACTGTATATTTGGATGCAAGTCATTGTCAAACGTTTCTTTAACATCTTTATCAGGCATTATGATACACTTGCAACTGGTATTATATATTTCCACCGTTTCTACATGTTTCATTCCTTCAAACAGTTTCCTAGATATGTAAGTATTTTTTCACATTTTGATATGTGTAACTGTTTGCTGTCTTATTATTCAGAATTATACAAAAATATTTTCAAATTATGGTACATATTGCTTGTTAATCTTTTTTTTTTTTCTTTTCCCCCTTAGGTGACAGGAGCTTGCTGTTTGTTTTTAGCTGGTAAAGTGGAAGAAACACCCAAGAAATGTAAAGATATTATTAAAACAGCTCGGAGTTTATTGAATGATGTACAGTTTGCACAGTTTGGTGATGATCCAAAGGTAAGCATTCTTCTATTGTTAAAGCATGATACTAATCAAATCATTATTTTTTTAAAGCTGCTTTTTCCTCTATTCGTGTTGAGGGGATCCAGAACCTTTGGTTTCAGAAATATCTGTAAAGTAGGAGCTAAACCTAGAATGTTTCTCAATACAATGTATAGTAATGTGTAATTAATACTTGCAGGATAAATTGTCATCAGTTTGAAAAGTTTCTTTAGTTTTCGCTAAAACAGCTTTTACAGACTGTAACTGTGTTATTCTGTATCAACATTATACCATTGGGAATTTTTCAGAATATGGTTTTATTTATCTTTTGTTTTTTAGGATAGATATCACTCAGCTTTTATGCCTATTAAAAGAGTTAAAGAATTAGATATCTATTATCATGAACTTCATAGTCAACAATCGCCAGCAAGTCTATTTAATAAGTCTATTTAAAATGATAGAAGCCACCAATAACATATTTCAATAAATCTACCTCACTGGTAATCGGTTAACATCGCTTTGGACAAGAAAAATATGTAGTTAAATGTTGTTTAGATTAGTTTTGTGTAAGCTCTCAAGTTGTGCTGTAGCCTTAAAGCTTGCTACATTAAGATTACTCTGCCTGTGGTTATTTATCAGTGGCTGACACACTTGTCAGATCCTGCCTTCATGCTATAGCCTTGACTGTTCTTCTGGCTGCTCCCATTAGGGGTTGCCACAGTGGATCATCTTTTTCCATATCTTCCTGTCCTCTGCATCTTGCTGTGTTACACCCATCACCTGTATGTCCTTTCTCACCACATCCATAAACCTTCTCTTAGGCCTTTCTCTTTTCCTCTTGCCTGACAGCTTTATCCTTAGAATTAATTTCCCAATATACCCAGCATTTCTCCTCTGCACAAGTCCAAACCAACACAATCTCGCCTTTCTGACTTTGTCTCCAAACTGTCCAACCTGAGCTGACCCTCTAATGTACTCATTTCTAATCCTGTCCATTCTCAACAAACCCAGTGCAAATCTTAACATCTTTAACTCTGCCACCTCCAGCTCTGTCTCATGTTTTTTAGCCTTGACTGTTAATAACAATAATAAATAATCTCTCGACACTGGCTATATCCTAGCTTTGAAAATTGTGACAATTCAAAGCCAGAAAACTAAATTTAAAAAACACAAGATTGTTTTAAAGAGTAATTTCAATTTTAAACAATTAGAAAATGTACCTAATGCTATTGTAACCGTAATATCACATTCCATGTTCTTCCAGTCTTCCTAGTAGTGCTGGGCGGTATACTGGTTCATACCAAAAAACGTTTTTTATTTTTGTTAAGATATGGATTTTTCTTACCGCAACACCGGTTTAAATAGCCTAAACAACGTTCGGAACGTGGCGCAACGGGAAACTGTTTAAGGGGGGACCTTTTTCACTGCTGCACCGCTAAACACGCATGCAACGGAGTACATGCATTAGTGGAGGTATTGAATGTTGAAAATGGACAGAGAACATTCCGAGACTGAAGCTGTAGCAGACAATAAAGTTGAACATGATGCCTCAGAAGAACCTTTGCCGAAAAAGGAGCCGTGTCTGTTGTCTGGAGATACTTTGGTTTTAAAAGGTCGGATGTGGACCATTATGTTCAAATGTGTGAATACTGTTTCTATACTACTGGATAATACTGCGAGCCAAGTTGTACTTGTTTTATTTTTTTTTCAATACTGTGTAATGTACCTGGGTACTGTGTAATAGTGTGACTTTATTCTCGACATTCCTACTTTATTCTCGCCGTTTATGTCGAGATTAAAGTCGACATGTTGACTTTATTCTAGTAATTTGTCATTATAGTAGAACATCGTAAACTAAACTTCATTTTAAAATGAATATTTAATTTAATAGATTTTCTCAAACCTCGTCATAACTTACGTAGCACATTAAATGCTTTGTGTTAAGTGTTCTCCGAGCTCATGTTAATCGCTACTGACTTCCTCTTGCATTAAGAGGAGGCGCAGGCAGCAATCACCACACAGAATACACTAATTTCATGATATTCCTGCTCCCTTAGGTCTGGTCATTGAATAAACTACATTAATGCTACAGTAAATGTATTTGTTTTCCTTATTCTAATGTGTGTTTATTTTTCAGTTTTGGATTATCCTCTTTTCCCATAGCCTCCATCCATTCAGTTCGTTATGGAAAATTTGATTTTTTTTAAAAAGGCAAAAGCTGACATTCAATTGTAAAACCACAGTTTGTTTTACATCACACTAATTTTGGCATTGTGTTACTCCAGACAGACTGTACAATGCCACAGTATTTTGCAGATCTGTTCTGAGCATGACTTCCACAGTTAGGCTTTTGAATAGAAGTATGAATGGTTAGCTTGTTAATCAAGCTTACACCACCATTCACAAAGTAGTTTAAGTCAGTTTTCTTCTGCCCCAATGCTCTATTTTTTGATTTACAGGTACAGTATACTGTAGCATGTTGTTCAACACTACTCTGGCACACTAAAAGTATCGTTCATCTGTTCCTTTTTTGATTCACTGTTTAACCTATGTTCCTTAACTGTTGTGTCATGCTAAGATGTTCTCACTAATGCCAAATGGAAAATATCTGTCAAAATTCCTTTTTATTATGTTTTAAATCTCCACTTTAAAGATACTTTTCAGTGTCAGCAATGTAAATGTCGCTACCTCAGCCAACATGTAGTATCGTTATAAATGACTGCTTGTTCTATGAGGAATAGTTAAAATGATGAGGTGTAATTAAAGATATTCAGGCCATCTTTGTTACATCAGTTTCGATTTCCAGTTCAAGTTTGTCATTCTAGCCATATCTAAAATATAGTGGGACAAAATTACATTACTGAAGATCAGAAAATGTGCAAAAAAAAGAAAGGGAAAACCACAAATTACACACACACACACGCACACACAAAAACAGTGCTAAATTCACAAAGTCCAGCCAATACCTATGTAAAACAGCTTAATTGTGTCTGTTATTCCTTGATGGCTGGCTCCTCACCGCAGCACTCAATGGTTGTAATATGCTGCAAACTCATCAAACTGGGTCTGTATCCTTGATCAACTTTTAACCTTCTGCATTTTTTAAAATTAACCATAGTCTATGCTTCTTTGTGATTTGTTTTAAAGTTTTGCTCTGTATTGTTCGTTACCTTAGCACTTGCCTGGAAAACACTCAAACTAATGTATTCAGAATTTTTAAATTGCTGAGAATAAAGTTGCCTGTTTAATAAATAATTATAATGAGGAGGAAATACGTCACCTTGGATGCACAGAGAATCCTGTTTTTGTGAATGGCTGTGTGTTCAAATGTCCCTTTTAGTTTGAAGGCTACAGTATTTACTCTCCAGTACATGAGTAAAAGTGGTTCATGCTTTGCAGACTTGCTGCGAGTAAAAATAAATAAATAAATAAATAGATAATTCCAGTGAAGCACCATGCAAGTGTGTATATCTAAGGATTTAAGCTCCTTTTCATTGTTTATTTTTTTGCTTGCTATCTATCCTAACAAGGACTGCTCAGCCAGCCTTCAGTTCTAGACTAAAGGCAAGAAGATGGATGTGCAGATGATTCTCTTTTATAGGGTGCACCTGCACTAAATTTTGATGGCTCTTATATTTACCTGAGTGCCAGTATGATGTTATCATGATTAGATGGGCTAGCTTTTGTTCTTGCTTTTTGTTTGAAGTGTTATAAAAGTGTTGATGTGCTGCAAAAATTTTAAAATATCTTAATAGTGTATATATGTATCATTTTTTCTTTAGGAGGAAGTTATGGTCTTGGAGAGAATTTTACTGCAGACAATAAAATTTGATCTACAGGTGGAACATCCATACCAGTTTCTTCTCCGATATGCAAAGCAACTGAAAGGTTGTCTTTTAATTTAATTTTTGCAGTTTTTGTTAATGTACTACAATAATTGTTTCACTGTAGTCTGTTTTAATGGGTAAGATATTGCCCAAGACAGGTCGTATGCTTAAAATATTGGCCACTAGAATACAACTGAAGAAAAAGCAATCAAACCCCAGATTTTGCGTACCCTAAAATATATAAAATATTGGATATGGATCCACAGTTTGTGGGTTTTTTTTTTTTTTTTTATATATAGAATCTACTGACAGTGGATATTTTTTCTGCTATCTTCTCTTAATGTCCTATTTTTACAGACTGTTCCAATTCCCACTAAAGTACAATTTCATTAATCTCTCTTTGGGCTTTTTTTTTTTTTGCTACAAGAGAGTGAACTAATTTGTGCACTAGCACACTTTGTAACAGGATTCACTGGATTGAGACGGTTATTATGTAGTTTTGGATGCCTGAGTTTGTTTGGAAACTACATGGCTGCAAACTAAACATTTACTCTCTTAAATTGCTGGGTGAAATTAAGAACGCCCATTCTCTTGCCTGAGTTGTAAATGTATACACTTGTGTTTTGGACTCTTTCTCAAGTTGGATTATGATATACAGTTAGGTCCATAAATATTTGGACAGAGACAACTTTTTCTAATTTTGGTTCTGTACATTACCACAATGATTTTTAAATGAAACAACTCAGATGCAGTTGAAGTGCAGACTTTCAGCTGTAACTCAGTGGGGTGAACAAAACAATTGCATAAAAATGTGAGGCAACCAAAGCATTTTTTGAACACAATCCCTTCATTTCAGGGGCTCAAAAGTAATTTGGATGCACTAAATTTTGTATTTAAATTGGAAATTAAAGTTGGTGCTACTGATTCTTTTGTTTAATATTTTGGGATTTTCTGCCTTATCAGATAAGAGTACTGTTGAATTTAAATAATTAAAGTGTACGTTCAGTATTTCTCAAGTCAAACACAATCATCGTATATATTACATTACATTAGTCATATTAGTTTGCCAATACAAAAAACTAGTCTGTTCTTTAGCTTTATAAAGAGTCTACTCGGTCCAACATAAAAATAATAGCCTTTAAACTTAACCAAATTCGTCCACTTAGAAGCAGCAACAGTTTCAATTTAAGACAACACGTCTTCTGTGTTTGAGGCAAGCTTGTGACAACAAAAGTAAGCTGGAAATAATGCATTTTATCAGAAATTCTTGGTGCTGTTTTCCAGTGATAAGGATATACTTTTTGCCCACTTGTCTGCTCTCAGCAGACATCATAGGAGGGGATTTGACGCCCCAGCCCCCCATTTGTCAAGTTTGTTTGAACACAGCAATATATCTGAACTGAGCTGTTTACACTGCATTGTTTTGTTTTTTTTTTTTTTAAAAAAGCAAGAGTGTGCAATAGAGCTAAACCACAGTGAAACAGATAGATGCACTACAAACCAGTCGTCAAATTTTATAGTGCATACTGAGTTGCTCATCTTGAGGATATGGTAACAAACTGAGGACACCATTTTTGAGTGAGGAAAGTATGTGACACTAACTGATACCAATCACACTTTAAACACACAGGGAGAAGGCAGGAATGACAGCTGTGTACTGCCACTCTGCTTAGGCTAAAGCATTTGCACTAAACTAAATAAACTTCAGCCTGATTAAAACTAAATTGTGTACTTATTGGTTCTTGTCACTTGATTGCACACTATGCGCCTGCTCAGCCTTTCTATTGTTAGATCACTGAAGCATGCATGTTAATGACGACAGTGAAAGTAATAGACAATATTTTTGCGAAATCCTCCTTAATAAAATCCCTGTGTGCGTCCAGGTGTCTTCTGGTGAAGTGTGCATGCGCGGGGCACGGTGCGATGCGCGATATTACTGTCAGAGACAGTTATAGGCGTTTTACGGAAATACAAACTAGTATTACTGCGAGAGGAAATTAAAGGTACACAATATAGTGACTCATATTACAGCCACATACAAGCCAGTATTACTGTCGGAGGAGATTAAAGGCATATTACCGACGCGCACGCCTGTATTACCGCCAGAGAAAATTAAAGGTATATTATGGACGTACAAGACAGTATTACTGTCACAGAAAATTAAAGACACACAATACACGGCGGCAGCCCACGAAGAACGGTCAGCTCAGCAAGTAAACATCAACAAAAGAAAGGCTGAAAGACAAAGAAAAATACGATCAACATACAAAATGAGATCAAGTTCCCTTGCAATTTAGATAGATAGATAGATAGATAGATAGATACTTTATTAATCCCGATGGGAAATTCACATTTAATATAGACTGTTCCTATTAATGTTTATGCACTACTGTTCTAGCACCCGTTATTGTAACGGGCTAAATGACTAGTAACACAATAAAAAGAGTGTCTGTGATAAGATTCCATAGAGTGAAGGATTGTGAGTTAAAGTAAGTGTGACTTTTTCAGTGATGGACTAGTTCTCTGCATAACAAGAGGCAGCAGTTCACATCTTGGCAACAGCACTCAATAATGCCAGTAACAGTGCCTGGAAATGACTCTTGGAAGTGAGCCCATGCCCCTGGTCCTAAAGTGTTTTTAAAGCAGCATTTCCAGGGAAACTATGATTGAGATAATTTCTTTTTACCATTTTCTGAGTTAAGAGGTGATAGTTGTTTCTCTATAATATCTTCTATGATTTTAGTACATTTAATCCTAATGATCACAGTCTTAACACTAGAATTACCAGAGTCTACGAAAAAACTCGTAGATCTGGCCCACCTTAAATCCATTCGCACCTCTCCGCCAGCGTCTTTTGTCATCTAAATGTGCTGATAAACACAAGCTGCAAGCAGCCGGCTATCTAATCCCCCCACCGACTTAGAACGTGCACGAACTTCTCCCAGCTCATGCCTTGATTGATTATCTGGGAGTGAAGTGGAGTTTAGAGTGGAAATAATAGATCGTTATTTGGTGTACACGCATTTCATGTGTGTTCCGTTTCTACAGTAATCTGTGTAAACACATTGTTAAAACAAACTTTTTCATATTTTAGTAATAAATGTTACAAAATGTAGGCATAAACTATAAAATGTTTGAAGCCTGAAATCCAAAGATCAAATAAATACTAAGTCTAACATATGACCTGCTTTGTGTGTAGGCTGGCTAATATGCTGGCTCAAATGAAGAGAGTCCCTGATGTTCATGAATTCTTTTACTTTCGGGTCACACTGATTATCAACATGAAAGTTAAAGTCACCGACTATTAGGAACATGTCCTAGTTCGTAATTACTCAAAAGAAAGACTTCATGAGTAACAATGGCAAGGTACTCAAAGGGCTTGAATTTGCCAAAGCCGACATCTTTACACTTTAACCGGCTCGAGTAAATGTTTGCTAAACTGCCGCCTTTCTTACCTTGGTGATCTGCATGAGCAAAGCTGTAATTCGGAGGCGCAGATTCAATTAAAACAGCTACACCATCAGAGCTAAGCCACGTTTCACTTAGGAAAATTGATTTTATTTGATTGATCACTAATAAGATCGTTGATGGAAAACACCTTGTTGGTTAATGCTCTAACATTTAATAAAGCCATATTAAATGTTTCGGAAGAGCAGAACTGAATTGTATGTGCGTTATGGGTATTCGAGGTAGAAATTAAGTTGTTTTTATTAGGGCCGCTCTGTGCATATTTTTTTATTTAATCTAATTTAATTTTAATTTAATTTAAAGTAATATATTCTTTAAATTTTAATAACATTTGTGTTCACTTTGAACTCCAGTGCCCTTATCTTTCATTATTGAGCACAAGAACAGGATAGGTATATATTTTTTTTAAATTAATAAATTGCTTCACTTTAGAACACAGTGACGTGCGGCAAATTAATATATACCATTATTGTGAAGAAATAACTTTGACTTGAAAAATACCAAACTTACTCTTTAATACACAAAAGCACTTTTTAAATTTAGAGAGTGCATCTTCAGAAAAAATAAATACCAACACCACAGTGTGCACATCCAAAAGAACATATAGAGCAGCTCAGCAGAGGCTGTACTGCCTGATTTGTGTTTAAAATGACACCACTTTTTTTTTTCCCCTTGCCCACTGATCTAGTCTGGGATTGCAGGGGGCTAGTTTCTGTAAATTGATTCTTTAAAATGATCAGGGTACTTGAAGTACCAGGGGTCTGTTGACTGCTTTCCTGGACCTTGCAGATAAGCACAGTATGGCATGAAGTAGCAATTGCTGCTTGATCTGGGTTCAGAAATTAAAACATTTGTTTTCTTGATTTATTTTGGAGGGACACATAGATTCTCTGAAAACCATATGTAATGGGACTTTTTTCTAGTCTCTGCTATAGTTTATACTAACGATATTAGAATGCACATCCATTATCTTTAACACAGCTATTACAAAAGATGACCCATCAGGAATAAAATGTGCTCCTACATATGCATTCATGTTATACATGGCAAGATATTGGTGCACTGCAGACAGCACATTTCTTATAGAATTACAACAAAAAGTTAATTTGGACAGCTGTGCTATAATTTACAAAAAACGAATTTAACAATTCTTTCTGAGTGTGCCTGACTGCTTGTGCTACACTTAAAGTAGACTTTCTTAGTTAAACAAGCTTAACTTGCTACCGAGTGCAGCATTATATAGATGAAACATTTTTCAATATCACATTAAAGCTAATCGATTACATCTGGTCAATTTCAGTAGAAATGCTTCTGTGCTGTTCCATACAGGCTAACTTGTCCTTTCAATGTTACACACCATAATTTATTTTTTTATGTCATTTTGAACTGTAACTAGAAGTTCATGTTCTTAAGAACCTTAACATGCTGAACTAATTTATACTGATACTGAATTGTCAAAGGGGTAAATGTGTACAATAAAAATCTCTCCCATACTGAATATGATCCCTCTTCCTTTTCCACCTGTTGACAATTAATTCTCAAATACATTCTGATTTTAAACATAAAATTAAAAAATGCACATCTCAGAATTAAAATAAAAACTATAATTTAAAATGTTTATACAGTTTAAAAGAGAATAGAGGATGTAAATGATATTTAGCCTGTTGGTCACTGTCAGAATTGTTAACTTCCAGCTGCTTTTTATTTTTTACTTTACAATTAGCTTGAAAGCTCATAATTAAATTTGTTTTAGTGATTTCTTTGTATTTGTTTTTTAAATAGGTGACAAAAATAAATTGCAGAAATTGGTGCAGATGGCTTGGACATTTGTAAATGACAGGTAATATTTTGTTTTCTAGCAAAACAGTACTTGTTCAATACTAAAGATTAGGTGCTTTGCTATTTTTTTAGTAATATTTTTTACTGTATGCGTTTTTCATTCACTGTCTTAGTAATCGTAAAGTATGAATATTGCCAGTAGTGCACCTCCTCTTAGAGCATATTTGTCATTTTATTTGCAGTTTTCATACCATAAAAGGTATACTTTTGTGTGTGTGTGTGTGTGTGTGTCTGCGTGTATAAATAAAAAAGCAGTACTGACTTATTGATAAGCATTGGGCCAAGGTTGAGGGTGACCATTTTCTACAGCTGCGGATTCTCTTCTCTTATCTTGTGTTGCAATAGTAGAGATACTTGTGAGACAAATCAAGTATGTGTATGCTTTTAGTCATGTCATCTATAGCCACAACACTTGTGTTAGCAGATGAGTTTGTCAGCAATAATAGTATGTAGAATTTATACTTTCTATAGAAATAAAAAGAATGTTTTGTTTATGTTGACTTGGCTTGCATTTTGTCTTGGATTTATGCTTTGTGCAACACATTTACAAATAGGTTGTAAGGATATAGTTGTCAAATTAAGATAAAGTCGAAGAAGAACTTCAGTTTTGACTGTTAGGTAACATAGAATCAGTTAACATATGCTTGTTCTACCTTTTTTCATTAATGTTCTAATTTATGTACTCTGTTGTTGTTTTACATAAGCTATGAAGCAAGTATACTGTTTTTTTCTAATTATGGATTTTTGAACTTGATTTGCATTACTTTGCTCAGCCAATAAGAACAATGCAGAGCAAATAAAAATAATGTAGAATGAAAAGCAATTAGCTACAAAAGAAAATTTAAAGAATAAGTTCAGTATACTTCAAGTCTTAAATTATTTTTCACAATGTGGCATATATGCATTTGCCATGTGAAATTGTGTTTTAAACATAAACCTTTCCCGTAAATTTTCAAAAATACGTAGCCAGTCCTGGCAATTCATACAAACTTGTTATACACTAATGTGATAAACTCTGCCATGGAAGGTGTCCCTTTTCAACTTTTTTTGAGCCATTGCCCACCAAAACGTCTTCATATAGCACTACATGCTACTTCTGGGTAACATGTACATTAAATCAGTTTGTGTTCAATTGTATAGAATCGACATTTGCAGTGTGTGTTATACCTTTGTGCTTGTTTTTGTGACTTGTTCTTGGCAGAATTGGCACTCCAGCCACCATTAAAAAAAAAAACCAAAAAAACACAAAAACACCACCTCACACTGGTTCCACTCCATCTGAACTAGTGTGGTGCTGAGGCGTCACCCATTGCATGGCTACACTCGGGTCCTAATCTGGGATCCTGAGTTGGTTTGTCGTGTGGTGGGTGCAGCAATGCCATCTGCTGGTGAAAGTCATACAAATACTTCAGAACGACAGAAAAAGGCTTGAATCTTTTAAGCCACAGGTGCAGCAATTTATGCTATATGTATGTGGTTTGTATTATTTTATGGCCTTCTACTATGCAGAATCTATTTTTGAGGAAACTTAATTTTATCAATGTAATTTTTAAAAAGTTTTATTCCTGTTCTGTTTCTTTGCTTAATGTGATGTGTCACGTGACTGTCATCATCGCATCAATTAAATTACCGGTTGTGACAGTATAAAAATGGAGACAATCACATTGCACGTTATCCATGGTGGGTAACACTCCTTGAAACTGAAGTCTAGCATAGTTAGTTTTCAGTTCCAACTAGACCATAGCATCAAGATTTGTTTCATGGTTTTTGATCTCCTTTTTGACTACAACTTCTGATGATTCTTTTGCCCTCTAGTTTGTCTTCTTGCCTGGATTTCCATCTAATTTGGATTTTTTTGCTTGCTATAATCATCTCATAGTTATATTTTTCATAGTAACAATCCTTTGACATCAGAGTGTCATAACCACAGAAAGACAATCCCTGTTAGAAAAATATATGCCGCATACTGTATGCTTATGTGTGAGTGTATATAATCTATATGCTAGGTGTATGTGTGTAACTATGATGCTGAAGAAGACTAATCCTAAAATCTTGTTTTACTTTATAGTATATTTATTAGTACATGGCCCGATCTAATCATTAAACGTTTTCTCTATTTCACCCCCGCATGCAGTATGCTATATTTTAGTACTTTTGGTGTTCTTTGATTACTTAAGTAGTGTCTGCCTGATGACTTAAAACATTTGGCATTGCCTGTGGTGGAAATGCTAGACATGCAGTGTTGTGTAGTGGCAAAGGCATTGGAATTTAAATCACAAGGTTACAAGTAGAATTTTTGCCACTTCCCCATAATGTGACCTAGAACAAATCACTTAACCTGCCTATGTTCCAGTTTATTAAAAAAGAACTTGTAGTTTGACTTGGGTAAAGATGTTAACCAAATATATTAATTTGATGTTGTATTCTACTGAGACTATACTTAGTAAGTTTATAATTCTAAGAGTATACTTATTACACGGAGTTATTTCATTGTGATTTTTGTAATTCTGTTTCCTTTCAGTTTATGCACTATGCTTTCATTACAATGGGAGCCAGAAATAATTGCAGTTGCCGTTATGTATCTTGCTGGTCGTTTGTGCAAGTTTGAAATGCAGGAATGGACATCTAAGCAGATGTATCGCAGATGGTGGGAACAATTTGTGCAAGATGTTCCAGTGGAGTTACTTGAAGGTAAATGGAACAATAATATTTCCCAAGCTTTTACACTTTTTATGTATGCCAATTTTGGAAGTATTTTTTAGAATTGTGTAAATATATCTCAGTGTAATGAATGGATAAGTAAAATCTAAGAAATATTACTTAAAATATAGAGAAGTTTAATGCACTCTTGGCTGGAGAATTAATTTTGTATTTAGTTGACCCAGCATACCGTATATTCTCACATAAAAGTCGGGGAAAAATCGATCATAAAATCAGACCCTGACTTGTGTGCCCGTTCAAAAATGCGACAATTAAATTATTATTATTATTATTTACATCTTCTTTTCATTTAAAACCAGCTTCATATTTTCTTCTAATCGAACGCTCCATCGTAGGTAAGGGATGCTCTTACGATAAAGGTGTATGAAGGTGTGAGATACAAAAAACACAAATCCGTGCAAACGTCGCTTCGGAATAGTTCGGGTATTACCGTGTGGTCAATAGAGAGAGAGAGAGGTTAGGAGTACGCGCTGATACAGCGCATTGCCGTACCCACATAGGGGAAAAAAAGGCAGTGTGCTCTGTGGTTACTCTCGCAGGTGGGTGTTAGCATATCGTAATCTCATGGACCAATAGCATGAGTTTTCTACATTCAACTTATACGACAGACATTATAAAATACTAGAAATTATATAGCAAAATCAAGCCCCGACTTCTCCGCGGAAGAACTTGCCTGCAAATATATACAGTATTTGAAGATAAAAAAGTTCAACAAAATCTTGTGCTGAAAATTTTGCAGATTGTAATTTTGCTGGCTGGAGACTGAAGGCTAATGTCCTGTTTCTGATGAACTCTAAAGGAAATATTTCATGTTGCACCAGTTCTACTGTATTGTATTTTTTAACTATGATGCAGCTATATATGGTCTTGCGTTGGAGTAGTGGCCTCTCCAAGGCAAATACCTACCTTTTGCCAGGACTTAATTCTGAATTGGATTAATGTTTGTGTACAGTAAAGTTTAATATCTGCCTACTTACAACAGTGACATTCTTAAAGCCGGTCAGACTCAAAGACAGCTACAGACAGATAAGCTCAAGCTGCCACTTCACTACTTAGTTTGAATGGATGCCTTTGGGCTTTTCAAAACAAAAATAGATGTGGTTGTGAAGTTTGCTAGTTGCTTTTTAAAATATACTCTCCCTCAGAAGAAAGCAAGTGTGGATTCATTTTGACATTCGTGGTTACACCTTTCTGTTGCCCATGCTGTGTAGTTACATTTGTCCCCACCTCATTCAGTAAGGAGGGATCATGATGGTACATGACTGTTGCTACTGAATCCACTAGATCCATGGTTAGTTTTCATTCTTGGATCAAAAGGGTTTTTCACAGGCATGCATACTGACAGCTGCACTGAGAATATGTGATGTTTCTTAATATCTGCTGTTTTTGTTTCAAAACATAATATTGTGTTAATTTTGTGTTGTTTCTGTTACACTACTGTTGGCAGTCTTTTGGAGACGATTCTCTCTTTACTGTGCACAGTTGACTATGGAATATTATTTCAGGTATTTGAATGCTGCTTTTGACTACAGTACATTTTTGGAAATGAGTATTCAATTACTTTGGCAATAGTGCTCATCCCTTGAAATTTCTTAGGAAAAAATTGTCCAGAAGTACAAGGCTTTTTTTCCTTTAAATCCAAACACCTTGGTAAGATGTTTTGTGCTGTGTAGAGTTTTGAGTGGTCGACAGACAAGTATGCATCAGAAGTAGTGAGCATGTCTGTTACCAATCTCCACAGTGCAGTCATTCATCCTAAAGTAGTAGTAACAATGTATGATATAGGTAAAAGTACCCCTGTATAACATTTTGGCAATGTTTTGATATGTAGGACATATTATCCTTGGTTTTAAAGGTCATACAATGTGTAGAATTTTTAATTGTTTTTTTTTTTTTTAAACTTGAAGCAAACACAAAAAGATTTGTTTTGTTTCCCCACCCTACCCTAGACATCTGCCATCAGATTCTAGATCTCTACTCTCAAGGCAAGCAGCCAATTCCACAGCAGCCTCCAATGCAAGAGAAGGAAAAACCTCAGCCATCGCCACAGCAAGTTCAGCCTCCTCCACCACAGCCGATTCAGACTACGACCCAGATTCAGACAGGCCCAACTAAGAAAACCTCACCACAGGCCAGTCCACCAAAGCAAATCAAGAGACCTCTTGTAAGTTGCTTTTGTTTATTTCATAGTAAGGTTTTATATAATAAAATGAACCTTGTTGACAACCATGTTATGTTATATATATATATATATATATATATTTTTTTTTTTTAACCTAATCTTACGTACACACCAGTGTTGAATCTGTATGAGTTCTGAATTTCATGATTTGTATTTTATGTTTTCATTAATTTATATGTAACACTGTACTATTCATCTGTGTGAATTTCCAAATAAATAGTTGTTGTTAGTCTGTTAAAACTGGGTAATGTAAAACTCGGAAATTGAGCCGGGCTACATTTATGGAATTCTGGGAAACTGGATATTGTTTCCAGGTATAACATAAGACGCTATATTACTGATGCACTTTTTTTTTTTTTTTGGCTGCTCTGCTCCTACATGTCATGTCAAAAGTTATGTGCACTTATTCCTTTTGTAATGTTAGTTATTGGTGAGGGAAGAGATGGGGTAAGGTCTTTTATATTTGTGGCACCAACATTTGGTTCTGGTCCACAATTCATTGACATTATTTTTTTGTTTGTGATTTTACAGGTGGTTTCACCAAAGGAGGAAAATAAAGCAGCAGGTATACAAGGTGAGCATGAGTGCCAATTATTATTATTATTAGCAGCAGCAACGCCTGTTGCCCAGATAAATAATTTTAAGCTCTTGTCCTTTTCAGTCTTTTGCTTTGAGGCACCATATGGCACCGTCCTTAACTCATTGTAGTATAAATGTTTAAAAAAAAAAAAAAAAACACAAAGGTATTAAAAAGGTTCAACATTTTGGATCCAAAGTAGTCTGTCGTCTCTTCCTCACAAAGTGGAGTATATGTGCAAAACTTTGTTGAGATTGGACCAAAGGTGTGGAATTGTACAGGATGAGCCAAAAAGAAGTACCACATTTGAAACGTTTATTCTACAAAAACGTTACAAGATAAAATAAATTTCATTACAGCATAAGAAAGGGAATACAAAATAGATTTTTTTCCACTGTGTTTTAAAAATATCTTCAAGGCAGTGGCCATCATTAGCGATACACTCTTCAACACGATTTCTGAACGCTTGCATGACTCATTGGACCATTTCAAGGGGAATAGCATCGATTTTGTGGCGAATAGCATCCTTGAAGGCTTCAAGGTTTTGAGGTCAGTGTGTGTATACCTTCGACTTTAGATAGCCCCACAAGAAGAAATCGCACAGAACGAGATCAGGCGAATGTGAAGGCCACTTGACATTGCCGCGCAGGGAGATCAGTTTCCCCCAGTTTCTCCCACAAAACTTGCATCCTGTTGAAACCAAGCATCCACCACATCCATTTTTTCCAGTTGGGGCCACAAAAAGTTCTCTAGCATTTCAATGTAACGTTCTAAAGTGACGATGACCGTTGCTCCCCCCTCCTCAAAAAAGTAAGGGCCTACAATGCCAAATTCTTCAACGGCACACCAAATTGCCATAATTGCCACAATTACCAAATATCACGCACGCTGCAGGGGAAAAGTTTGGCTTATTTACACAACCATTCAAATGGAAATGTGCCTTGTCTCTGCACATGACGCCTCGCATCATTTTGTATGGATGGAAATTAAGGTCCTCATGTAAAATCCTCCTCAAAGACATGTTTGCGTGCTGAATGTCTAGGAGACTGCAAAACTGATGCCCTTACAGCTTGGATGTTTTCAGGAGTTCGTCCAGTCCGAGGACGGCCTGGAGATTTTCTGTTCAATGTAGTACCCGTCTGTCTAAATTTAGCCACCCAATAAGTAATTGTTTTCCAATTTGGGACGTCACCGTTAGGAGAAATGCTGAAGTGCGTTTGGAAGGCAGGTTGCATAGTGATGATGGATTCGTTGTTTTTGAAGAACACTTTGACAGCAAAAGCATGGTGCGCACCGGACCAAGGCATGTTGCCGAGGGAAAGCTACAAGAGATTGCCTATCAAAGGACCACCACACCAACCCACTCAGCTGCCTCTACCTCGCACAATGACCTTGAGAAATGCGGTACTTCATTTTGGCTCACCCTGTATAAAGACGAAATACACACACATTGAGCTTTATATATTTGATTATTATTTTTTATGTATGTTTATAGTAATGGTCTTGCCTATATGGTCTAGTGGCCATGTATTGCCTGATACTCTGAAAATGTAAATAACACCAATAAAAAATATAAAGAAACTGTTACTTAATTTTCACCAGAAACATGATCAACGAAATGCTTTTGGGGCAACTGTCCACATCAGTGCCAGGGGCTAAAGTTTCCCCATCATCCAATTGATTGTCACTATCTCGATCACTGTCACTATCATCAAAATATTCATTTTGCAACAAATCTACTTGTTTCAAAACATCAGCAGCTTTATACCTTTTTTTGCAAGGACATAATTACGGACTGTCTATGTATACCACTGTTGTATTTCCGGCAAGATGTTGCCTCCCAAAAAAAAAAAAAAATGCTGAGGCCATCCATTAGATGGCAGCACTATACCAAGTAACTGAGATGCGGCAACACTCACCAAAATCTATAGAGGCAGTATCCCGAGGTGCTATCCTGGATAAGCTCAATGAGATGCAATGCAATTTGTACCTCACTCAGAGTGTTAAAATATTAGTTATAAAAGGCAAACCCAATTGTGTGCTCTGAAATAAGATCACAAAATGAAACTTTCATCATTTGATATCAGGTACTAAGTATGAAAAGGAATTCATTTTCATGTTATAAATGTAAAATAAAGTTTCAAACGCTGTGTACACTATGCCTGGTATACATATGTATATGTATTGTACAAAAGATTTAGGCCTTAAAGACTGTATTAAAAACATGACTTAGAGCTATACTTGAGGTAAATAGGTGTTGGGGCAAGTCTGCAACAATAAAGAAAACTAAGGGCCATGAATTATATGATGCACTGCTTAAAATAACATCTAGAAAAACTATAAAAAATCGAATATTTAAAGTGCTTGGTTTTAAGCAGAAATACTATATTTACAGTTATGTCCATAAATATTTGGACAGAGGCAACTTTTTTCTAATTTTGGTTCTGTACATTACCACAATGAATTTTAAATGAAACAACTCAGATGCAGTTGAAGCGCAGACATTCAGCTTTAATTCAGTGGGGTGAACAAAACAATTGCATAAAAATGTGAGGCAACTAAAGCATTTTTTGAACACAATCTCTTCATTTCAGGGGCTCAAAATTAATTGGAGTAATGAAATAACTGGAAATCAAATGTTCATTTCTAATACTTGGTTGAAAACCCTTTGCTGGCAATGACAGCCTGAAGTCTTGAACTCATGGACATCACCAGATGCTGGGTTTCCTCCTTTTTAATGCTCTGCCAGGCCTTTACTGCAGCGGCTTTCAGCTGCTGTTTGTGGGCCTTTCTGTCTGAAGTTTAGTCTTTAACAAGTGAAATGCCTGCTCAGTTGGGTTAAGATCAGGTGACTGACTTGGCCATTCAAGAATTTCCACTTCTTTGCTTTAATAAACTACTGGGTTGCTTTGGCTGTATGTTTTGGGTCATTGTCCATCTGTATAATGAAACGCTGCCCAAACAATTTGACTGCATTTAATTGGATTTGAGCAGACAGTATGTCTCTGAACACCTCAGAATTAATTCGGCTGCTTCTGTCCTGTGTCACATCATCAATAAACACTAGTGTCCCAGTGCCACTGGCAGCCATGCACGCCCAAGCCATCACACTGCCTCCACCGTGTTTTATAGATGATGTGCTATGCTTTGGATAATGAGCTGTTCCACGCCTTCTCCATACTTTTTTCTTGCCATCATTCTGGTAGAGGTTGATCTTGGTTTCATCTGTCCAAAGAATGTTTTTCCAGAACTGTGCTGGCTTTTTTAGATGTTCTTTAGCAAAGTCAAATCTAGCCTTTCTGTTCTTGAGGCTTATGATTGGCTTGCACCTTGCAGTGCACCCTCTGTATTTACTTTCATGCAGTCTTCTCTTTATGGTAGACATGGATATCGATACGCCTACCCCCTGGAGAGTGTTGTTCACTTGGTTGGCTGTTGTGAAAAGGTTTCTCTTCACCATGGAAATGATTCTGCGATCATCCACCACTGTTGTCTTCCGTGGACGTCCAGGTCTTTTTGCGTTGCTGAGTTCACCAGTGCTTGCTTTCTTTCTCAGGATGGACCAAACTGTAGATTTTGCCACTCATAATATTGTATCAATTTCTTGGATGGGGTTTTTCTGTTTTCGCAGCTTAAGGATGGCTTCTTTCACCTGCATGGAGAGCTCCTTTGACCGCATGTTGTCTGTTCACAGCAAAATCTTCCACATGCAAGCACCATACCTCAAATCAACTTCAGGCCTTTTATCTGCTTAATTGATAACGACGGACTTGCCCACACCTGCCCAAGAAATAGCCTTTGAGTCAATTGTCCAATTACTTTTGAACCCCTGAAATGAAAAGGGGCATTGTGTTAAAAAAAATGGTTTAGTTGCCTCATATTTTTATGCAATCGTTTTGTTCACCCCACTGAATTAAAGCTGAAAGTCTGCACTTCAACTGCATCTGAGTTGTTTCATTTAAAATTCATTGTGGTAATGTACAGAACCAAAATTAGAAAAAAGTTGTCTCTGTCCAAATATTTATGGACGTAACTGTACTTCAGTGCAGTTATTTTCCCCACTTGCCTAAAAGCAGTGTTCTGGGGTATCCAGGTGTTTGTTTAATACTTACTAGATTTAACACTTTGCTTCTTAGATGTCGCTAAGAATAATGTTTAAGTACTGACTACATACATGGGTTGAGTACCACTGGGTGAGTGACATAATGCATGAATCAACAAATCATATTAGGGCTGGGCGATTTGGCCTAAAATCAAAATCTCGATTAATTGAACATTTTAACTCGATTACGATTAATGAACGATTATTTTATTTATTTATTTTTTGCCCTCATAGTTCACTGACAAGTTTTGTACAGTAAATATGGTCACATATTACAAGTGAGAGATTTTTGAATGAAGGGTGCATTATTTGATTTTAAAATAATTGAAGGAAACACACTATCTACTATCTGTGATTATTTATTGAACATCAATGTTGAACAACTGAAATTAAAGCACACATTGCCTAAAACGAACAGTCACTTTGTTCTTATAAAAAAAGTAAAAATAAATAACTTGCACTTTTAGAAACAAAATAAATTATTTTCAATGTTTTTCTTATTAAAAGTAGAAAATAAGCAGTATCTCTTCTAAATAAAATAACTCTTATATATCCTGTAAATAATATTTTAAACAGTGCATTTCTTGCATCATCTTCTGTAAACAAATATTTTAATGTGCAATGTATCAATGTAAACAACAGATTGTTGTAATGAAAATAGAACTCTCTAAACACTGTTGAATGAGGTGATCTTAGCGATCTTGTCATGTCACTATATGAACATGAATTTACTCTAAGTTCTTACTAAGAAACATGAGCATGTTAACCTTTTCAGGTTTCAGGCAGGACCTGAGGCATGTAACAATGTTTCCGCCCGAACTGAAAACCCGCTCTGATGGGGAGCTTGTAGCTGGTATGCAGAAATACTTTTTTGCCACCTTACTTAGAGTGGGAAAGTGTACATGATGCTTCCTCCACCAGTCCAGTGGATTTGCCTCACTATCCAGCATGGGGGACACCAAATAGCTGCTCATCTCTGCTTCTAGCGATTGCTGAAGTGACAGAGTGGGTGTAGCTGAACTTGCTGAAGGTGTTGCCTCACTCCCTTTAAAAAAGCTTCCTAATGACCTCTTTTGCTTTTATGCTATTATATTTAATTAAGCTGACGTGTACTTACCAATTGCAAGGTGTAGGCGGTGTCCAAAACACTGGTGCCGTAACCATCCATTAAGCGCAGCAGCTTTGACAACATTAGCACCGTTGTCTGTCGTAATGGCTGAAAGTTTTTCTTCCGCGAGGTCCCATTCAGAAAGCATATCTTTCAGACCTTGCGCAATCATATCTGCCGTGTGATCGGCTGGAAAATATGCCGTCTCAAGGCATCTCTGGCGCAGCTTCCAATCGTCGTCAATGTAGTGCAAAGTAAGGCTCAAGAATGGGTCCATCGTCCTACTTGACCAGAGATCAGATGTGGCTGCAAAGTGTTGAACATTTTTCAGTTCAGCAGCTACATTTTTACAACATGTCTTGTACATGTCTGGCAGCGCAGTTTTAGAAAAATGTGATCGCGATGGCACAGTGTATCTTCTGTCGAGAGTTTTAACGAGGTGTTTAAACCCGCTTCGCTCCACTGTAGCCAAGGGAGTCATATCCTTTGCGATGTAATAACAAATAGCGTCAGTTATTTCTTTCCATCTTCTTGAACTCTTCTCATACTGTGTGGCATTTGTGAACGCTTGTGTTATCGACATCTGCTTTGCGGAGGCACTTGTTGCTGGGCGCTTGTCAGTCTCTTTTTGGTTTTTTTGAGCCATGCACTGTTCATATTCAGTAACGTGATTGTGCTTCAAGTGTTGAAACAAATTGGTGGTGTTACCTTTGGGCATCGAAACTGTTTTTCTACAGTGTCTACATCTGACTTCATTTTGTTCGATGTCATCCTTACTAAAGCCAAAACGTGTCCAAATGACGGAGACGGCGTTTTTCTTTGGTACAAGCTGCTCTTGTTGCTCAGTTGTGTCAGTGCTTCATGCTCGACATGTTGGCGGAATAACGTAACAGAGCGGGGTCACGTGACTCCACACACGGTAGTGTTTTTAAAGGGAAAGTAATCGAAGTAATCGACCTGGAAAAATTTGATCGATTATAGGTTCTGAATGTCGATTTCGATTACTTTTCGATTAAACGCCCAGCCCTAAATCATATGTAACTGATTTATGGTAGCTGATAGACACACATAAATGTACTCATTTTAACACGCATCAAAACCAGTTTCATAAATAAAAGTAACACACTTGCCGTTTTCATCTCTAACATTTGTCTCACCCCTTGGCATAATTTAAAAATAAATAAATAAATTAAAAGTTCAACTCTCACGTTTAGCCTTTGAACATCTTCAAGATGTGACAGTGGTGATGGTGGGTGTAGTGTCACAGATATGATGATGCTGTATAAAAATGACAGTTTTTCCTTAAATATATTGTCATCTCCTTGAAGATATTTTTAGCTTTCCCATGATAAGGTGCATATATCCATCTCCTACATGGTTGATTATGGTGAATCCCAGAGTGATCTTAAAAGTGTAAATGTAAAGTTAATCGATGACAGTAATGAAGTAGCCCAGTACTCTGGGCTGCTTGCAAGAGAAACGATGAGTTGTCCAGTTTCGTAGAAGATACATTCTCTTAATAATCTGCGCCATAGTTAAAATTTGCAATGAAGACGTACATTAAGCCAAAAAAAAAAAAAACCCCAAATAATTCAGACTTACCTGTATAGTCTGAATAATATCGAATACTATATATGGCAATATCGAAAACTATAGCATATATAAAAGAGAATTTGCCATTAAAAATAAACAGTAAACAATTTCTACTACTTTTTTTTTTTTTTACTAAGGGAATTTAAGAAATGTCAGATACATAAGGAGAAATCATTGAAAAAGGGTAACAAATACTGAATAATTATTTTACCGAAGTATTTGTAAATCAAGAAACCACTTAGTAAAAACAAGCTCAGAGTTTACACGTTTCAGAATAGGGGAATCATTGGCTACAGACCCTTAACACTTTGAAGACAAATAAAGGCCTTCACCCTGATGGGATTCTGTGCTGAAAGAAATTTAAAGCTGTTATATACATTTATTTAGCATATTCCATCAGCCATGTAAGATGGGAGAAGTACCTGGGAACTGGAAAGTTATAAATGCGACTCTAGCCCACAAGATGGGAGGAAAAAAGTGCCCTAGTAATTGTGGACCAATAAGTTGCTGTACAAAATTATGTAAACTAGTTTTTTTTTGACATAGTGAAGATTAATTTTGAAACTAGAAATTATTGGTATTGGTGGCAATTTACAAACTTACAAAATTAACCCTAATTTCAAATTAATTAATCTGCAGGAGATCAACAGTACAGAAAGCAATAATCTGTGGGGTGAGTTAATTGGTGAAGTCCCTCGGGGACCTATCCTTGGACTCTTACCTTTTATAATATACTGTACATAAATTACATTGTGGTTAGTAAACTTGTGACATTCACAGATCATTAGAAAGATAGAATATAGTAATTAAAAACGTATGGACAGTGTTCAAAACTCTGAATAATTAAGTGCAAAGTGTTACATGTAGTTGAAAAGAACTTCATTATAAACACAAGATGGAAGACCCTGTCTTGCAGGAAGCAACTTGTGAAAAGGATTTATAGATTTGCACTGACACAACATTCTTGTCGTTTAGATAATGTGGAGGAGAAAATAGAAAGGCAAATAAAATGTTATGTTATAAAAACTGATGAATATAAATGGGGGCATCTTGTGCTTACACTGCTCTTGAGTAATGTGTGCAGTTCTGGATACCATGCTACAAAAAGACCTGCTCTTGAAGCTGTGTAGAAGAGCAAACAAATGCATCTACGGTCTAAAGGCCATGTCTTACTCAGACGGGCTCAGGGAACTGAGCCTCAGGCAGAATTATTTAGATTAAATAGTGAGTCACATAGTCAAGGACACTGTTGGAAATAAAGGAAAGCATAGTATGTTTCATGTTAGTTGGACATGCAAGTAAGAATTTCATTGTACTATGCACATGTGACAGTACCACTACTGTCTAATTCAGTTATTACATATGATGAAATCCATACCATTATTTATGCTTTAGAAAAAACATTTTTGGATGTCATCTTTGAAAGAAACAGCAGAAATAATGGATAGGCTCCAAACCCTACTCTGGAAAATTGTGTTTAGGAGATGGATGGATAGATGGGCGTAATGACAGAAATATGTGGACATTAAAACTATTTGAGAGAAACTACATTTGCATAACAGTTCTTCTTCTTTCGGCTGCTCCCATTAGGCGTTGCCACAGCGGATCATCTTCTTCCATATCTTTCTGTTCTCTGCATCTTGTTCTGTTACACCCATCACCTGCATATCCTCTCTCACCACATCCATAAATCTCCTCTTAGGCCTTCCTCTTTTTCTCTTCCCTGGTAGCTCTATCCTTAGCATCCTTCTCCTAATATACTTGGCATCTCTCCTCTGCACATGTCCAAAGCAACGCTACCTCACCTCTCTGACTTTGTCTCCCAACCTTCCAACTTGAGCTGACCCTCTAATGTCCTCATTTCTGATCCTGTCAATCCTTGTCACACCCAATGCAAATCTTAGCATCTTTAACTCTGCCACCTCCAGCTCTGTCTCTTGCTTTCTGGTCAGTGCCACCGTCTCCAACCCATATAACATAGCTGGTCTCACTACCGTCCTGTAGACCTTCCCTTTCACTCTTGCTGATACCCGTCTGTCACAAATCACTCCTGACACTCTTCTCCACCCATTCCACCCTGCCTGCACTCTCTTTTTCACTTCTCTTCCACAATCCCCTTTACTCTGTACTGTTGATTCCCAGTATTTAACCTCATCCACCTTCGCCAACTCTACTCCCTGTATCCTCACCATTCCACTGACCTCCCTCTCATTCACACACATGTATTCTGTCTTGTTCCTACTGACCTTCATTCCTCTCCTCTCTAGAGCATATCTCCACCTCTCCAGGGTCTCATCAACCTGTTCCCTTCTCTCGCTGCAGATCACAGTGTCATCAGCAAACATCATAGTCCACGGGGACTCCTGTCTAATCTCGTCTGTTAACTTGTCCATCACCATTGCAAATAAGAGAGAGCTCGGAGCCGATCCCTGATGTAATCCCACCTCCACCTTGAATACATCAGTCACTCCTACCACAGACCTCACCACAGTCACACTTCCCTCGTACATATCCTGTACAACTCTTACATACTTCTCTGCCACTCCAGACTTCCTCATACAATAACACAACTCCTCTCAGTCACCCTGTCATATGCTTTCTCCAGGTCCACAAAGATGCAATGCAACTCCTTCTGGCCTTCTCTATACTTCTCCATCAACACCCTCAGAGCAAACATTTCATCTGTGGTGCTCTTTCTTGGCATGAAACCGTACTGCTGCTCACTGATCATCACCTCACTTCTCAGCCTAGTTTCCACTACTCTTTTCCATAACTTCATGCTGTGGCTCATCAATTTTATCCCCCTGTAGTTACTACAGTCCTGCACATCCCCCTTATTCTTAAATATCGGCCCACCAGTACACTTCTTCTCCACTCCTCAGGCCTCCTCTCACTTTCCAAGATTCCATTAAACAATCTGGTTAAAAACTCCACTGCCATCTCTCCTAATCACCTCCATGCTTCCACATGTATGTCATCTGGACCAACGGCTTTTCCATTCTTCATCCTCTTCATAGCTGTCCTTTCTTCCTCCTTGCTAATCCGTTGCACTTACCGATTCACTATCTCAACATCATCCAACCTCTTCTCTCTCTCGTTCTCTTCATTCATCAGCCTCTCAAAGTACTCTTTCCATCTGCTCAACACACTCTCCTTGCTTGTGAGTACGTTTCCATCTTTATCCTTTATTACCCTAACCTGCTGCACATCTTTCCCAGCTAAGTCCCTCTGTGTAGCCAGTATGTACAGGTCCTTTTCTCCCTCCTTAGTGTCCAACCTCTCATACAACTCATCATACGCCTTTTCTTTAGCCTTTGCCACCTCTCTCTTCACCTTGCGCCTTATCTCCTTGTACTCTTGTCTACTTTCTGCATCTCTCCGACTATCCCACTTCTTTTTTGCCATCCTCTTCCTCTGTATACTCTCCTGTACTTCCCCATTCCACCACCAGGTTTCCTTTTCCTCCTTCCTCTGTCCAGATGTCACGCCAAGCACACTTCTTGCTGTCACCCTTACTTCATCTGCTGTAGTTTCCCAACTGCCTGGTAACTCTTCACTGCCACCCAGTGCCTGTCTCACGTCCTCCCTAAACTCAAACTTGCAATCTTCCTTTTTCAACTTCCACCATTTGATCCTGGGCTCTGCCCTCACTCTCTTCCTCTTCTTGATCTCCAACGTCATCCTACAGACCACCATCCTACTATAGTTTCCCCTGCCACTACTTAGCAGTCTTCAATCTCCTTCAGATTGACTCTTCTGTGTGCAACTTCCTCCACTCTTGTACGTCACACTATGTTCCTCCCTCTTCTTAAAATATGATTCACCACATAACAGTTGAAGAGACAATTTAAATAAACATTTACCCAGTTAAAATACTGTGGAAGATAATAAGCCACAGTATTTAATTTAAAGTCCCAAATAATCTTGATAAAGCAGTCTCCAGTCTTTATAGCTTAAAGAATGTCCCAACCTCTCTGGCCATAAATCTTACACTGCTTAGTTCATACCAACAAGTGTGATGTCATGTCTGGTGATCCTTAGTTAGCAAACGTTCAAGTTTACTGCTTACAGAGATCATTAATTGTCTTATCTGCCTGTCCTTGAAACTGTGAAATACTCCTTTAACAAAACAGAACATAATTACCTTCACATACCTGTAATGAACGCCTGTGGAAATATTTTATAGGAATTATATACATAGTAACGTCATGTAAAGATTCAGATTTGGTTACAACTTAAAGAAAAGTACTGTAGTATGAAACTATTTAACATGCATTAAACCCAGTTCACTACTTACTGTTAAACAACAACATATATAAAGTTCACAGAGCAGAATACAAACCCTGAATAGACACATGCAAATTGAGCATATATTTTCCACAGTACTTACCTGGTTTTTGATACTGTATATTAGGACTGTCTTGTGAAATGAAAATCAGCATGCTAGATTCCACTTGCAACACTTAAACTGGAGACAAAAGCTATTCAGTAGTATCAAAGGGAAACTGATCAAGAAGCCACAAGAAAGACTTGCTCCCTAGGCAGGACCATTTTTGTTAGAACACTCTAGACAAGAACAGGCCATTCAGCCCAACACAGCTCGCCAGTCCCATCCACTTATTTCTTCCAAAAAAACATAAAGTCGAGTTTTGAAAGTTCCCAACATCTTACTGTCTACCACACTACTTGGTAGCTTATTCCAAGTGTCTATCGTTCTTTTTTGCTTTTTTTGTAACCTAGTAAAACAGCACTGGAATTTACATTTTCATTTTGTAATATTTTGGTTTCTTGTAGGATTAATTATCAGGAGATGCTTTGTATACAGAATGGAGATCATCTATTTATTCAGTAGTTGCTCAATAATATGAAAGAATTTTAATGAATTACTAGATTCAGCAGTAGTTTTGTTCAGCAATGTTTTATTAAATTTACTATAACATAATGTAGACTGCTTAACTCAGTTAGTTGTATGTAGGAGTAATTAAAACGTGGATACAGTACACCTGCTAGCATGTAACACCAAAAGAGATGTCTTCATGTGAAGCTTCTTTCTACCCAGTTAGGAATTTAGACCTTTATAGAGGAATATTCTTACACACAAACCTCTGTATTTTGTTTTGTATTTTTTATGACATTTTACCCCATTTTTAAAGCCGTTTTTTTTCCTTCATCTCTTCTCTTTAGAACCAGTCCCTTCTAAAATTCCCAGACTGGAAACTCCTCTTCCTCCATTACCAAATGTGCAACCTCCCCCAGGTAAGTGATGAGACTAAAAACTTTTAAAAAGCAAAAAATACTCCATTTTGTGTGATCATTATAGGAATTGTCTAAAACTATTTATAATAAGAAACCTCTTCGAAGTAGCTCAGAAAAGGGGAGCACTTCTAAACACTTCTATTTAACTCTGTGTTTTGATATGAAGCAGGTAGGGTGCCTGAAGAAGGGGCCTGAGTTGCCTCGAAAGCTTACATATTGTAATCTTTTTAGTTAGCCAGTAACTAATTTTGCTTGACTTCTTGATATGAAGCAGGAAAAAGGATGTAGGAAATCCTCAAAGTCTGGGATACACTTTGTATTGAACATTGCGATTAAGCTTATCCAAAGAGTAAATATGCTTGAGAATAGTGAATGTTTGCTTGTTCCAGAAAGGAACTTGCTGGTTAACAAGACAATTGGCTAGCAATTTCACACTACTCATTAATTACTCATTGAAAGAAAAACGTATTGCAAATGTGAGGTGACATTAAGCATTTCCTTTTAAGGTACAGTATACCCTGTATGAAATGAGATTTATCTTTTTTAAAAAATTGTGGTTATATTGGTTCAGGACACTTGAGCAAGACTGATTGTATGTAATGACCATTTAACTCCTCTGAATACCGTTTATGGTAATCACTAAACAATGTCTCGTTAAATTTTAGAACGCAAACCTCCTTCTGTGGTGGCACCACCTGTAGTGGAAACAGAAATGGCAGCAACTGGTGATACTATTGAAATACCTAAAGGTCCAGCTCCTCCTCCGCCTCACCAAGCTCCAGTACACCAGCCACCTCCAATACCTCATCGGCCACCACCCCCTCCTTCCAGCTACATTCTGGGAATGTCCACTTCAAGTTCGTATATGTCTGGGGAAGGTTTTCAGAATCTACAGTCAATGATGAAGACAGAAGGTCCTTCCTATGGGACAATGCCTCCTGCCTATGGACCGCCAATGCCATATCATCCACATGTTTACCCACCTAATGCACCACCTCCAGTGCCTCCGCCTCCTGCTAATTACCCGCCTCCAAACCTGCCTCCTCCAACTCCTGCCTATCCACCTCCGGGTTATAATCATAATTACCCCCCACCTCCAAGGATGCCACCCGGTCATGGTGTTCCACCTCCAGGATTAGGAATTCCATCAGCCACCTTCCCACCACCACCTGGACCCCCTGGGGGGCAGCCTCAAGTACCACCCCCATTACCTCCACCTGGAATGCCTCCTGTAGGTGCTATGAACCGAGGTGGTTGGCTAAGATAGAAAGGGAATAAAATAAGGAGAAGACTACATGCAGCAGTGGAATATGTTAGTCTGTCAAAGTTTTGAGTAGGTAAGACAGCTAGAATTTGCTTGCAAAAATGTTAACATACGATTAGGAGTTATGTGATTTTTTTTATTATTATTATTATTATAGAAATAATAAAGGATCTTGCAAGCAGCAATGCAGTTAAATTAGAAAAGCTGTAGATTGCTTTTTTGATGGGATGGAGGAGAGAGTACTGTCTAATTCTTCATTTTATAAAATGTTTCCTTTTTTCTTCTAAATACGTGTTAATTATTCTGCTCTACCATAATGTGTGTATTTGGGGTGTTTTAACTCCAAGTTTTTTATTGCCAAATATAGATGTTTTGATAATTACTGTTCAGCTTGATACGTGTCTGTGTGCATTTCTCCCCAAAGCCTCACAATACTCAAGGAACGTGGTCATTGGTATGATGGCAGCTCACTGGGTTTACTTTGATTTCTTCTGGGTCTAAATATAATGGAGACGTGAGTTGAAGGCATGCATGGAGATTCTGAAGTGGCTACTTGTCTCTCCAGAGAGATTATTTTAATCTCCCAAAGGATACTCTCTCCGCTCATGTCACCAAGGTACCGGTTTCCTAATTTCAAGTTCAAGACAGCAGCAATTCATGTTGCTGAAAGCTGACCATTGTATTGGTTTTCTGTTCAAATGCTGTAGAATGTAAAGTGGTTTGTGTAAGTTAAAGAAGAATGTTGACCATCACATAAATGGTGGTGTAGAACATAATGTAGGAACAGACCTTGTACAGAAAAAAGCACCAAACATCCATCCGTCCATTATCCAACCCGCTATATCCTAAGTACAGGGGTCACGGGGGTCTGCAGGAGCCAATCCCAGGGCACAAGGCAGGAAACAAACCCGAGGCAGGGCGCCAGCCCAACGCAGGGCACACACACTTACCCACTAGGTACAATTTAGAATCGCCAATCCACCTAACCTGCATGTCTTTGGACTGTGGGAGGAAACCCACGCGGATACAGGGAGGACCTGGGAAGTGAAGCCAGATCTCCACCGTGCTGCTCAGCACCAAACATATTTTGGCAAATAATTTGTTATTCATATAATTCTCTATTTTCTTAAGTACTAGGGTGTTGTACCATGTTAGCCATTATGAATGTAGAGAAAAGCCAAGCAAAATGACCCCTTTTATTGGCTAACTAAAAAGGTTACAATATGCAAGCTTTCGAGGCAACTCAGGACCTTTCCACAGGCAAGATGTAACTGATTACATCTCGCCTGAAGAAGGGGCCTGAGTTGCCTCGAAAACTTGCATATTGTAATCTTTTTAGTTAGCCAATAAGAGAGAAAAGCCAAGCAAAATGACCCCTTTATTTTCTTAAAAACAAAAAAAAATGGTTTTACTTCTGAATGTTCATGCAGAAGTCTAGGTTCCGATAGATATGCACTAACCATTTTAGCCGCAGATGGGGATATTGAAAAGCAATGCAATATTTTTACAAATCAACTAGTGAGTGTGGGGGGTTAGAGTGAGAGACCAGCAAATCATTATTATAAAGACTTTTTTAATTTCTTTAAAATCAGCTAAAAGTGGCCTATCTGCAATCACATTTTTTCTCACGTTCTAAAAATATGTATCCATATTTTTAATACACATTATGAAAAAGAAAAAAAATCATTTTCTCCAATAGAGGTTACAAATGCATGCTATTTACTCTACATAATCCTTATTTACATAGTGATGAATATTCTAAGATTTCCAGATCATAAGATTTCCAGTTTTGTGTATCACATATACAGAAAAATACAAGAAAATACATTTTTTTTCATAATAAAATCACAAATTTAAATCAAAAGCTCATCAAAAAGAAGCAGCACGTAATTTGTCACATTATGAAAATATTGAATTTTTAATATCACCTTGTATTCAATTTTTATTATATATATATTTATATATAAAAGTCAGTAGTATTTTATCACTTCAAAAAAGGTCACTTTTCAGAATTTTTTTTTTTTTTAAGTTCAAAAAGGACAGCATGTGGTGCTAATTTGTGATTTCATTTGAACACAGTGATGTCACTGTCAATTTAGTTAGGTTATTATATTCAGGGGGAATAAGCCATTCCAACAGATTGTTTTTCTTGTTTAAACAAAGACACTTTTTATCTTTGTATTCCACACACTACCAATAGGCAAATTGACTTTACGCCACCACTCACGTCATCCATACTTTTAAAGTAGGAAAATGACAGTTTACTAAGCTGCAAACAATTCAAACTGTTACAAAGTTTATACTTCGCTTGCAAAGAAACAATGCAGCAAGTGCATTTTCATAGTATGATACACCCTTTTGACTTGTATTAGTAAGTACTCTTAAATTTTGTAGTGCTAAAACTACTGAGCCAGACAAGTTTAAAGACATTTTGTTTGAATGTTTACCTTCTTATGGTACGTCATTTAATGGAAAGTCACTTGATTCCTGAGCACAGTACAATCTAACAACTGGATTCTGTCAAAGCCATTTCATTATATCATGTACATTTTTGGGAATGTTGGGCTTAAAGTGACAATATGCATCATAGTTGACTAAACCTTGCATTGGGAGAATTCCCAAAGGTTTAAAAGCATAAACAGAAATGTTTTTCTTAGAGCAAAAAGAATTGCTTTAATTGAAGGAAACACTAGATACATTATTTTCAGACACTTAGTTATCTGCCATCTAAATGAGCAATTTCCAAAAAACTTAAAATAGTTTCCATGTCAACACTATTGCTTTCATGTGGACAGTGACAAAAGATTGTTGCAATAACAGAAATCCCAAATACCTCCGATCAGTTTTTATCTCAAACATTTTTACTTCCAACCTAAAGATATTTTCAGGAGTTGCCTTCAATGGGGGCAGTTAAACTCTAGTATGAAATGTGGATGAATGCATCACTGCACATAAACCATGTACAATCCAGACTGTGTTACCAAAACAGTGATTCTTGGCAAAGAACCTGTGAACATCGCCACTTATTTTACACAGCAGTATATACTACAGCAGAATGCAGTGACTCCTAGGTGGCAGGGTCGAAGTGACAAGAGGTTATACTAGTTGCCAGTCTCTCATGTGATATTAGTCAGCCTGCAGTTTGCTTAGCTTGTTGGATGCAGGCGTTCAGTTGAAACGTAACACTTTCTTCATATGGTATTGTAGGAAGGCTGTTCAGCCCATACAAGTGCTTAGCACTTTCAAATGTCTGTCCAAAAGCAGTCCTTCTCTCTCACTCTGGCAGCAAACAAAATGCGCAAGCAAATAAAGTGAAGAATTCTGGTTTAAAAAATAATAATAATAATAATGCTGTCCATACAAAGAAATTCCTTGTGATGGGAGGTTTAAGTCATTGACCTCCGTAAGTTCTTAGAAACCATCACTACAACGGTCCTTTAAATTGGTTTCCGGAGAGGTGTTGCCTTATAGAGGGTTTGGATCCAGCTGCATCGCCCAGTTTGCGCCAAACAACCTAGAAGAAAGCAACAGTCATTTGTTAATTTAACTTGGCATGTTTATAAAACAAAGAAGTTCATAAATAAACAAGTTTAAGACGTACACTTGCTTGATTTACTAGGAGTAGTAGTAAAAAAAAAAAAATGGACTTGGGGCAGTTTGGCAGTACAAATGGATCTCCACGTAGAAAGATTTGTCAATAAGCAGGAGAAGAGAGTACAGAAGACAGTTCCTTGAAGTACCCAAGACCCTGAACTCTTTCCTGTCTTGTTCTTTACAGTTGCTGTTCTTGTATCTAATTCTTTCCATATTGATGACACCTCTGTTATAACGTGTGCAGCTCCTTCTGTTTTATATTTTCATTAAGTGCAAGGTCATACAAACACTGAATCAAGACAAGACTACAAAGGATGATGATAGTTGGAAAATCGTTTTCTGGTCTGAGTCACATTTTTATTGAACCGAGTGAGTTTTGTGGTGGTGTGATGATTACAGTCTCTTCTGTCAGCACTGTCCAGTTGCTTGTTAAGAGGTGTATCAGCAATTGACAGTTTTTACAAAGATTTTCCTCACCTGTCCAAAAAGACTGGCATGCTAAAGTTGATAGACAACTCTAACTTGGCTCCATTTGAGTGAGAGTTCCTGGTGACCAATGTTACTTGTGATCCTGGGTTAGAAAATAGATCAGTGGATAAATGGATTTCTTTGTGAGACACCGTGTTATATTGTGGTATATAGAAAGAAATCTACCATCTGCTTCAGGGCTTCATTACCGATTATTATTAGTTCATCTTAACTTGGTGTTTTTTAAAGTAGTGTTAATCAGTAGAGCTAGAGGCCAAACCTTACATTTTCATGTCATTGAAGGGGGCAAAGTTATTAGGAGACCCAGTCTTTGGCAGTTAAAAAAATTGCATAATAATGAAAACTCAGTGGTAGCCCTGGCATAGTGAGAGTCATTGCCCATTTGGCCACTGGTCACCACTACTACTAGAGTTGCTCCCTGCACTTTCAAACATTCGATCAGACTCTTATATACAAAGTACAGCGACGGCAGCTTCCACCTGCAGCTATAGACTCTTTAGTACGCAAGCGACTCTCCATGCTAGTGTTTAGATCTGGACGGTGTATGTGCCCCCAAAAAAAAGTTTAACTGCATTCTTGTACCATTGCTTGCGTACTAAAGTGTCAGCATGCACTTTTCGTGGCATTACACGTATTTTTTGAGCATGCCCGTGTCGATCAAACACAGGAAGCTCTGCAGTCTACTTGTGACTTTACGCTGTAGGAAGTAAGTAAATAAATTAAGGTAAATAACATTCGATCTGCAAAATGACACCTTTTATTGGCTAACTAAAAAGATTACAATATGCAAGCTTTCGAGGCAATTCGAGCCCCTTCTTCAGCCAAGATGTAAGTAACATATAAATGTTAATGTTTTGGGCACATGCACCGTCCAGATCTAAACACTAGAGTGGAGAGTCTATAGCTGAAGGTGGAAGCTGCCATCGCTGTACTTTGTATATAAGAGTCAGATCGAATGTTATTTACTTATTTACCTTTACGCTGTAGGAAGTAAGTAAATAAAGTCACAAGTAGACTGCAGAGCTTCCCGTGTACATATACAAAGTACAGCGATGGCAAAAGTGCGACGTGCATTCTTGCTCCAATGTAGAACCATCGTCATGATCTGAGTTCACCTCTGTTATAGCGTGTCTGGGGTTGGGATCGTGAACGTGACTGAGAGAATAAAACTGAATTAAAAAAAAAAAAAAAAGCTAACCTTTACAAGTATCATACATTTACAACGGCTGTTACAGACTGAAATCAAATTATGTTTTTATTCTAAAATACTAAGAATAAGAGCAGCTCACTTCTCAAAATGGACTCGTCCAGGGTCGAACTGTGAAGTTTTGATTACCAGTCAACTGTTGATGCCGTTGCACCACCAAAGCGGTCGTAGCAAATGCATGTCAATGTCACACCCTAACGCAGGTTCTTTTTCTGCAGTTATATTCTTGAATAGAAGCGCACTTGTTCTGTTATATTTGTACCCTTTGTGAAAGTGTTTATTTGATATTTGGAATTCAGGCTTAACCCATTATACACTTCACGTCTACATTTCGTCAATTATTACTAAAACATGAAAAACGTTTCTGTTTTAACGATGTGTTTACTGTACATAGATTGTTGTAGACACGGAACACACATGAAATGCATGTGTTCCAAATAACCGTATAGTATTTACAAATGGTGTCATTTTGCTTGACTTCTCACTCTATACAGTAATCCCTCGCTATATCGCGCTTTGACTTTTGCGGCTTCACTCTATCGCGGATTTTATATGTAAGCACATCTAAATATATAACGTGGATTTTTTGCTGCTTCGCGGGATTCTGCTGACAAATGGGTCTTTTTACTTCTGATACATGCTTCCTCAGTTGGTTTGCCCAGTTGATTTCATACAAGGGACACTATTGGCAGATGGCTGAGAAGCTACCTAATCAGAGCACACAGTTAAAGTTCCTGTGTGCTGATTGGCTCAGCGATGGAGCACAGAATTCAATTCCGCTGCGTTAACCAGGAAGTCTTGTCTCGCTCATTCAGCATCAACGTGCTCCTGCTACTGCTTCAGGGGCCGTGCCCAAGCGCCAACGGAAGATGCTAACGATTTCCGAAAAGGTAAATGTTTTTGATATGTTGAAGGAAGGGAACAGCTCACACCTCTGCAGGATGCCATTACTAAATCAATGAGTCCACGATTCTTTTTTATTTAAAAAGGAGGAAAAGAAAATAAGATCTATGGCCGCAATGTCCTTTAACCAGGGTGCAAAATGAGTTGTAAGTGGATGTAATAAGGCAGTAGTCCGGATGGAATCTGCTTTAGGGATTTGAATTGAAGACTGCCAGAAGAAGAACAACTGCGGTGCTACACAGTCGCCTGAAGAGGCTCCTTTAGAAGAGCTGTAACGCTCTCCTTTGTTGTGCAGTAAAATTAAACTCATCGTTATCGGACAAGTCGCCGTGTCATTGTTGGTGAGTAACATAATTAATTTTCTACGTACAGTACTTATTACATGTACATAGTTTAGTATCACTGTACACACATTTTACTGTATACAATTTTTCTTACGTTGTACGTATTTATTGCTGGTGGCCTGCCTGTCGTAATGGCTGTAACATATGTGATATTGGAGACGCTCGATATCTTTAAAATAATATTTAGGTTTTACTGTATATAAACAGTGTGTTTACATACATAATTTCAAGGAATCTTACCTAATATCTAAGAGAATAGAAAGGGTTTATGCTGTATAATTGTGCGGGAAATGTTTATAAGAGTGTGGGAGAGTTTATAAGGGCTTAAAATATATAAAAATAACCATATGAACATATGGTTTTTACTTCGCGGATTTTCACCTTTCACGGGGGGTTCTGGAACGCAACCCCCGCGATTGAGGAGGGATTACTGTACAATTCCAAGCAACTGACAGACAGGTAAACAGACTTGAGCTGAGAAAACTGTGCGGCGGTGGGGGATGTGAGAGCAGGCTGCTTGCTGCTTATTGACACATTTACAGGACAAAAGACGCTGATGGAGAGGTGCGAAGCGATTTAAGGTGGGACGGATCTACGAGTTTTTTTTGTAGGCTCTGGTAATTCTAGTGTTAATGAGCTTTAGTTAATGCACATTCCCCTCTTTTTAAATTGATACAGTTTAGTACATTATAGATTGATCAATATTAATTTTAAAATTTCTCATTTTCAAAGACTTCAAAAATGTCCTCTAATCTTGAGTCTGAATAGTGGCCAATATGGTATTGTATTATATATTTTTCATATTTAGGCTTGTGTAAAAGTTTATTTTCATTATCATAGCAAGTTTGTTTAGTACCAGTTCATTGGCCTTTAAGTTTGCTGTTCAAGTTACTGTGCGGCTGTAGAGTGGGCACACTGCTGGATCACAGCTACTACTTGACCCTCTGCTAATACACAGTTGATGTGAATGCTGCATCAGGACCAGAGCTAATGGGATAGACGTATGTGCTCAAGTACAGTTCTCTCCTTTCTCTCTCGAGCTTCTGTAAATTTTAAATTCCACCAAGGGACAAAAAGTTTATCTATGTAGCTGTCTGTCTCAATACGATTCCCCACATACTCCATTACGGGGATAGCATGTGCTATTTTAAAACACAGGTTTTAAAACTCAGAGTAACCAAATGCATGTGACAAACCTGTATCAATTCTACGTTAGTTTCCTTTTAAAAGGGCCAATGCTACATATTTACAGTGAAGAACTTTTTTTTTGGTTTTCATCGATAATGATCCGTTACCGGTTGCCATTTCTCAGGGTGCCAGTCAGTCGGTAGTAGGCATGCTCATGAACTCAACCACACACACCACCAAACTGGGGCCACCTACAACTAATTTGTATTTATGTATAAGTGAAAAGGTCCATGCAGGTTGGAACAGAACAGACATCTTGTAGACATGGCAGCACCGTGCACGTCCACTAATATACAGTCATATGAAAAAGTTTGGGACCCCCTCTCAGCCTGCATAATAATTTACTCTCAACAAAAAACATAACAGTGGTATGTCTTTCATTTCCTAGGAACATCTGAGTACTGCGGTGTTTTCCGAACAAAGATTTTTAGTGACGCAGTATTTAGTTGTATGAAATTAAATCAAATGTGAAAAACTGGCTGTGCACAAATGTGGGTCCCCTTGTAATTTTGCTGATTTGAATGCCTGTCACTGCTCAATGCTGATTACTTGGTTGGATGAGCTCGTTAACCCTTGAACTTCATAGACAATCATGAGTTATAAAGGTATTTAAGGTGGTCAATTGCAAGTTGTGCTTCCCTTTGACTCTCCTCTGAAGAGTGACAGCATGGGATCCTCAAAGCAACTCTTAAAAGATCTGAAAACAAAGATTGTTCAGTCTCTCGGTTTAGGGGAAGGCTACAAAAAGCTCTCTCAGGTTTAAACTTTAAGTAATGGAACCAGAAAATGGAAGGCCAAAGCCACAGTTGCTGTTAAACCCAGCAGGTCTGGCAGGATTGTGAGAATAGTGACAGACAACCCACAGATCACCTCCAAAGACCATTGTTAAAGTCGAGGTGATGACCCAACTCACAGTTGGAAATCTACAAAGGCATTCATGCAGAGGGAGAAGTTCAATGTTCTGGAATGGCCGTCACAGTCCCCGACTTGAATATCATCGAAAATCTATGGGATGATTTGAAGCAGGCTGTCCATGCTCAGTAGCCATCAAATTTAGCCGAACTGGAGAGATTTTGTATGGAAGAATGGTCAAAAATGCCTCCATCCAGAATCCAGACACTCGTCAAAGGCTATAGGAGGACAGCGTCTAGAGGCCAAAAGGAGGCTCAACTAAGTATTGATGTCATATCTCTGTTGGGGTGCCCACATTTATGCACCTGTCTAATTTTGTTATGATGCATATTACATATTTTCTTTTAACTCAATAAACTTAACGTCACTGCTGAAATCCTACTGTTTCCATAAGGCATGTCATATATTAAAAGGAAGTTGGACTTTAGTTCATCATTGGCTGAGCTTTCAAAGTAGCAAAGAATTAAGAGGGGGTCCCAAACTTTTTCATATGACTGTATATTTTACATAAATGTGTCTCGGCCCTTTGTATACGTGTTCTACTGTGTGGAGCAGCATTGCTACTCAGAACAATAACTCCACTGTGCTACCTAGGCGAGTTTTATGGCTCCAGCTCCAGAGCAGCCCAGTGGTTTATGCTACTATGAAATACAGAAATTAAAAGTTTATTGTATTTTGTGTTCTGTGTTGTGGGAAATGTGACAGCCAGAGGCAGGTTCTCTGGATAGAGCCTCCAGGCTGTGGCAAGTGCAGACGTTTTGGAGCCCCACCATCAAATTCATTAACACTTTTAGGCCACAGTGGATAAACAATCCAGTTGAATAAATCGGACCCTTCTAACTTCACAGGATGTTGTGTCTACTCTTCATAGCCATGGGCTCTGCTAAGCAGCTGACCAATGACTTGAAAAAAAACAAAAATATAATCTTACAAAACAGAGGGAGGACATTAAAAGATATCTAAATGCTTCCAATGTGGGATTTCCACTATCAGAAACAACAGGAAGAAATGTGAAGGCAGGAAGTCAAAGCTAGACATGGTATGGACGGTAGCATCATCTGTTAGTACACTGGTCAGATGTCATACATCACTGCAGAGGACCAGTAGAAAGGTAAGGGGGACACCAAAGTGGAGACCCACAAGTCCAAAGAACGACTCTTTCACAAAACTGATCTGCATGGGAAAGCCTTTCCTATCATCTCATCACAAGGGTCAGCATCTGGGGTGTGAAACAAACACTTGCGTAAGGCAAAGACCTTTACAGAATAAAAACCGGTGGACTGATGGAAGGAACACTGAAGCCCAAAAATAATTTTGGAGAACAATTGACCTGGGTGAAAAAAAGAAAACAAAAAGACAAGGTGGTCTATCGTGGTCTAACACTGAGTGGCACCCACTGGCACTGGTGGAAGAATGAACAACGCAATGTAACGTCAACGTCCTCAAATGCTCTTAATCAAATTTAGAGTTGTGATGGTGAAGCCAATGCCAGTAAATCCGACTATATATCATTAATTTGGCAAACGACTGTGAAGCAACTGAGGCAGAGAAGAGACTGGAAATGTCAACACGACAACAACCAAAACATACGTCAAACTGAACTACAACGTACATACAGGAAGAACAGACCAAAGGTCTGGCGTGGCCTTCGCAGTCCCCAGACTTTAATTGTTGAAGATCTTTAACATGAAAGGCATGCAAGTGGGATTAAGAGTACAGTGGAACCTCGATTCACGAACGTCTCTGAACACGTACAAATCGGGTTACGACCAAAAAGTTCGCCAAACTTTTGCCTCGGTTCACGACCACACACTCGGTTGACGAACAAGCCAGTTTCCCTTCTGTTTTGTACGCACTGATGATTTCCGCACATGTTGCATTGTTCTCGGTCAGACGTGCGTGCTTGCACGTGCATGCGTGCTTTCGCTGTGAACTCTTTCTGCTCCATTTCATTTCCATTCTGGTTCGTACGCGCCGATAAGTTCCTCACGTGTTCAGTCTCTCCCTGTGCATTGTTCTCGGTCATACGTGCGTGCTTTCGCTGTGAACTCTTTATGCTCTACAGTATTTCGTGCGCTTTTGCATTAATTTTGTAGTTAACCATGGCTTCTAAGCAAGTGAAGAGTGGTGAGAAGAAAAGTTCGAGGAAAATTGAAATCGAATTAAAGAAAGAAATTATTGAAAAGTATGAGCGTGGCGTTCGTGTTACTGATCTTGCCGCCAAGTACAAGAAGTCAAAATCTACGATTTCGACTATTCTAAAGCAGAAAGAGGCCATTAAAGCAGTTGATGTTGCAAAAGGAGTTACAATGTTAACCAAGCAGAGGCCTCAAGTGCTGGAAGAGGTGAAAAAACTGTTGCTAGTGTGGTTGAACGAGAAGCAACTTGCAGGGGACAATAGCGTAAGCGAGCCGATCATATGTGAGAAAGCCAGGAAGATTGATGGCGATTTGCTGAACAAAAATCCTTCTGCGAGTGGCTAGTTCTTCCTCCTCACTTCCTTCATGCAAGGTTAGTTTTCTTGGTTGTTTATGGTTAGTTTTTGTATAAATTATGGATTTTTCAAATGTTCATGTTTTTCCCTGTGCTTAAAACTCATTAAAAAAAAAGTGTTTACAGCGAGCAGTTCGTAAGGCTATTAGCGTGAACTCATGCAATGTTACTGTCTTGGTTGTTTATGGTTGGTTTTTAAATAAAGTTCGGATTTGTTCAAATGTTCCTTTTTTTACCCTGTGCTTAAAACTCATTAAAAAAAGTGTTTACAGCGAGCGGTTCGTAAGGCTGATAGCGTGAGCTCTTGCAATGTTAGTTTTCTCTGTTGTTCAAGGTTTTCTCAGTGTTATTCAATGTTTTTACATTTAGTTTACTGTTACGCTGTGCATTCTATGGTATTATTAACTATATTTGTGCTTAAAAATCTTTAAAAAAAAATATATATATATTGACATACAGTTTGTACGGTCTGGAACGGATTCATTGTATTTACATGCAATCCTATGGGGGAAATTACTTCGGGTCACGGCCAAATCGTTTTGGAATGAATTACGGTCGTGACCCGAGGTTCCAGTGTATTTCTAAATGGGAAGAAAAATGATCTCAAAGCAGGAATTGAAGTAAAATGGCTGAAAGCAGTGATTTAAGCCAGAGGGGGTGTTCTAAAGTAAAGACTGGCCGGGTGGCATACACTTGTGTAAAACAGAGTACTGGTATAGAAACTGGTCACTGGACTTACATTACACATTTCCCGGACTATTGCTTTCTCCTTTTCGCTTAGATCTTCCTCAGCATCTTCAGGTACTTGCTTGTCAAGATTTTCATGGACTTCTAGTACCTAAAAGTAAAGACAGTATACAATTGAGTCAGGCGGCACTTGACTTCAACCAGCACATGAAAAAGACGCGGAGCCCCACCAAGATTTAAGCAGCAGCGTTAGACATAGTTAGGTAACGTTATTTTTAGTTCTGCTATGTGTCCACATGCTTGAGAGAAGACATCCTAGTTATTGGAAAAGCTCATTTCAGTTCTGGAGCTGGAAGACTGTACTCGTATGTATTACTTTCAGTTGACATGTGAGGAATTCTTACAACAATTTGCGATTGCAAGTGCTCCTGCAAAACAAACAAGACATCGATTGGTGGGGAAAAAAAGGGCATACTACTGGGGTTGTGGACAGTTAATCGAAAATAAGAAACCCTTCTGTCCATACCGCCTACACTACATGTCACTGACATTGCAAATTATAAGAAAAGAAGTCCTCTCAAGACAGCATGGGGAGTGTCACAAAGGTCCAAGGTCAGTTGGACTGTATGTAGTTCAAGTTACACGCCACAATCTCTCCTTCGTTTAAATGTTCGTAAAGTTAGTTAGAGAGAGTGAAACACTGCAGGTCTTGACAGGGATCCAAATCCAGCTCAGTGGCCACCAAGTCACTTTGTGTAGCCTGGAGAGGGCGAGTTATAATAGCAGAAAAGGGATCAAAACTCATTTATCCAATGTGAAGAGGACCTTACGCTTGAAATTCAGAGATGGACGAGTAAACTGCATAGGCACCGTGCGATTTCTTAAGAGCCGAGTTTTTTCCGGTCTCAGAGATGACGATTACTGGTTGTGGTCCGATGTAGCTGAATGAAGGCAAATCTGGAGTACAGCAGGAGACGTGGCAGGGAAAGGACGCACTTGTACACTTCTAAACAAGTAAACTTTATAAAACGTTAAAAGGGTGTAACTGCAAGTGATGTGCACAAATTTGGTATCGACATTCCATTTACAAATATGAGAGGAGGCCTATGAACACGAACCTGCGCCAACATAGCTGAAGTAACTGGAATGGTTATACCCATAGCTGACCACTAGATGTCACACTTGTCAGAGACTCCTCCCAGTCGTGGTTTTGGGAGGCACTGTTGGGCGTTTTTGTGCCAATGTCGAATTAGCAAATGAATGTTCTCGTCTTTCGATTTAAACAGAGACGATGCAAAAAACACAATCCTAGTCATGGCTAAAGCTGCTCGTATACATAGTTGTAGTAATAATAATTTTTTACATTTATATAGCGCTTTTTTCACTACTCAAAGCACTCAGCAATTGCAGGTTAAGGGCCTTGCTCAAGGGCCCAACAGAGCAGTCCCTTTTGGCATTTATGGGATTCAAACCGACAACCTTCTGATTGCCAGTGCAGATCCCTAGCCTCAGAGCCACCACTGTATTGTCATGTGTGCAGAGTACACTGAAATTCTTACTTTTGTGTCTAATGAACATGTCACCGCAATATAAATCCACTTATCTGATGTATTCTTTACCCCCCCCGTTTCAAAGGGGCTAACAAAGTGAACCTTTTTGCAGAACTAAGTCTTTGCGAGACTTCCCAACACTGTAACTCTTATCTGGTGGGATACGTACTCTGCTGGTACAGACCTCCCTGTGTGATGCCACCGTGTCACATGGCTGCACGTCGATCTGTTTGTACCAAAGATCAACAGAGAAAACATTGTGCAGTTTGTGTGGCTGGATGGCGTAAAGGTAGCAGAAATTCACTCCTCTGCTGGTTCGGGGTAAATAGAACAAAAGTGTGTTCACTAGTGTTCAAAATGGTTGGACAAGTGTGCCAGATGCACAGCATGGCGTTTAGGATGGTCACCAGACTCATCTAAAAGCAGGAAGACGCCAGGGACGCCGGCCGATAGAAGGGTAACAGTAGAGGAAATGGCATTACAACTAGGAGAGGTCACCAGTGTACCGCGGAAGACGGGGTGAAATGCAAGATGGGTAACTTTACTATTTTTTTTTTCCCCTTTTCAGTCTGGAAGCATGTAAGAATGCCGACGTAAGTGTACCGAGAAAGCAGACATTACATATTGAGAAGTAATCGATTTGAAACACAGATGTAACAGGGGCGGCACGGTGGCCTCGCAGTAAGGAGACCTGTGGTTCGCTTCCCGGGTCCTCCCTGCGTGGAGTTTGCATGTTCTCCCCGTGTCTGCGTGGGTTTCCTCCCATAGTCCAAAGACATGCAGGTTAGGTGGATTGGTGATTCTAAATTGTTCCCAGTGTGTGCTTGGAGTGTGGGTGTGTGTGCCCTGCCTGGGGTTTGCTTCCTGCTGGGATTGGCTCCAGCAGACCACCGTGACCCAGTCAGGGTTAGACCAGGGATTACTAACACAATTCATCCCTCCAGGGGACCTTCCTAATCGGGGAGAATTAACATGTTAGGATATAGCGAGTTGGATAATGGATGGGTGGATGGACAGATGTAACAGTTGAGTGTTGTACCGTGTTAGCCATAGATTGATACAGGAGGATGTAGGGTGAAATGACACCTTTTATTGGCTGACTAAACAGATTCCAGGCAGCTAAGGCCTCTTCATCAGGCATCCATATTACTAACCAAGAATGGTAAACCGGATGGCATGGATGCAGGTACACGGTGATGGGACCATGAGACGTACTGCGCAGGCGCGTACAGCGCATGTCTCATAAACCGCAAGCGAAGTCGTATCCACCGCACACGAAGGAGTCACGGCCCAAGAACGAAAGAGCTCAACTGATGTGAATGAGAAATGAAGCAACAACGCGCCCATAGCTAACGACTAACGACACAGCCATACAAAGAAGAGGATTCTGTGCTGCAGCCCAGATTCAAACGGAAGAGGCGACGGAGGCCCCACAGGTCCACAAAGATAGTACGGAAGGCGCGGAAAAGTACGAAAGGCAAAGGCGCCTACACAGCATAGTGAAACCCGACATAGTACGGAAGGTGCAGGCGTCACCGCCATATTGTGAATGGCACTACTGTGGAGCGAAGTTAGGAATAATGTGCTGCTTGGGATTGTACAAACCGCTGAACGCTTTACACCAAATTCAAACACAATACAGCTCAATGATACAAACACGAGCCCACCTGGATAAGATCAATGAACGCAGGCGCCTACAACGCACGTCTGAAACTGCGGAAGCAAAGCAGGCACGGGTTCAAAACGAACGAGCTCGACTGTCGGATATACAAACACGAGCCCGCCTGGATAAAATCAATAAACGCAGGCGCCTACAACGCGCGTCTGAAATGCCGCGGGCAAAGCGGGCACGGCTCCAAGACGAACGAGCTCGACTAATGTATTTCAGGATACCCAACGCCGGGGGTAGGCGAGCGAAACGAGCAGGGGGCGGAGCCCCCTTGTTTATAATCTATTTAGTTAGCATATAAAAGGTGTCATTTCACCCTACTTCCTCCTGTGTCTAACGCAGATGTAACAGTTTTGAAAATAAATTGCAAAAAAACTTTCAAAATCCCTTTAATGACTTAACGGTATGACAGATACATTTGTTTGTTTTTTCTTTCCCCATTTCTAGCTTTTTAAGGCCTGCAGCCTCTCTGATCCATAACCCTAGGCGTCAGTCTCCTTCAATGTCAGTCTGCATAGAATGTCTTTCTACTGTAGTACTCCAATTCTTCTCCCTTATGACTGACGGATGTGTGTCTATTTCTTAGGTTCGCTGACAATTCTGAATTCACCCTGTGTGTGTGTATGCGAGCGGACATCTCATCAAGGGTTGGTGGTCCTCGACTTGCACCCGAAGCTGCCAGGATAACAGGTATGAAAACATGTGAATTTCCCCTTGGGATTAATAAAGTATCTGTCTATCTATATATCCATGATGCTATGCTACTAACTTAATGTTGGATACTTTTATAACCAAGTGACTGACGAGCTTGCGTTAGCTAAAGAAAAAAACAACAAATCAGGAGAATAAAAAGAATCAACGGCCATTAAAAAGAAAATTCCCTTGCGCTCTGTGCATCAAAACAGATCCTGCTGCTCTTCAGAAGAATTCCCTTTACAGGAGCAGTGCGGTCATTCATTTTGAGTTCTGTTCCTGTTTGGTAGAACAGCAAATGAAGTGGCGACTTAAGAATTGCAACATTTTTTTAATTTCAGAAACTTTCTTCTTCTTCTTTTTTTTTTTTATCATCAACTTTACCCCATTTAGACTTTTATCGTAGACATTGTAAACACATACGTTACCCATGATTTTACGAGTCACAGTTGTCTGGAGCATATCATTGTAATAAACTGCAAAATATAAGAACCAAATTGAACAGACCGGTCTCGATGACGTAAAGGAAAAAGTTTAGGAAATTCGGTACAAAGTGACATCCCAGCATGCTATGGGTCACCTGGACAAAACTGGCTGCACTTTGAGGATTATGTGTTTTGGTTTCTCCAGTACCAGTCAGAGATATGTAGGTAGATAAGCCTGTGGTGTCTCTCGGGCAGACCACAGTTTGTGAGATTCAAGGACTGTGTTTCTGATAATGATGTGAGCAACACTGGAGCACCACAAGGAACAGTCCTGTCTCCTTTTCTCTTCACTCTGTACACATCGAACTAGAAATATAACACCAGGTCCTGAAAGCTCAACTTACTTATGGGGTGTAATGATAAGGGGGATGAGAGAAAGTAGACGAGTCAGGTGGAGATCCTGGTTTCCCGGCGTAAAGAGATGATGGTTTTCCTACACAGTAGAGAAGAGGACAGACTTGCGAGGTCCAATGCTCCATCTTGCCCACTCAGGTCTGCTGATGAATGACATCTACTGATGCCACTTCAGGTATCAAATCTCAATCCAGACTCTCTTCATGTGGTGGAGCAAGATAGCCACCTCAGCCTGAGAGGTGGATTCCCTCGATGTGCTTAAGAAGCATTTAAAGATTGTCTTGTTCAGTGAATTTCTTGTAATTTCCTTAAAGATAGGGTGAGAAGCTCAGTCATCCGGGAGGGGCTCAGAGTAGAGCCGCTGCTCCTCCGCATCGAGAGGAGTCAGATGAGGTGGCTCAGGCATCTGATCAGGATGCCTCCTGGACACCTCCCTGGTGAGGTGTTCCAGACACGTCTAACCGGGAGGAGGCCCCGGGGAAGACCCAGGACACGCTGGAGGGACTATGTCTCTCGGCTGGCCTGGGAACGCCTCGGGATTCTCCCAGAAGAGCTAGAAGAAGTGGCCGGGGAGAGGGAAGTCTGGGCATCTCTGATCAAGCTGCTGCCCCCAAGACCCGACCTCGGATAAGCGGAAGAGAATGGATGGATGGATGGATGGATGGATAATTTCTTGTATTAGGAATTTGTTAGTTTTCGCATACCCCTTGGGGTCAGAGCGCAGGGTCAGCCATTGTACAGCGCCCCTGGAGCAATTACAGGTTAAGGGTCTTGCTCAAGCAGAGTAGGATCTCTTTTGGCAGTGACGGGGATTTGAACCGGCAACCTTCTGTATACCAGTGCAGATCCTGAGCCTCAGAGCCACCACTCCACCCTAAAAACGATCCCTTAGTTTGTGTTAGTTTGTGTAACCAAGGAAGTGTAAGCTGAGCTCTTCACCTGTAATGATCAATTTGGTAAATTTGTCCTGTTAGCACTTGTTCCAAAACAGTCCCCCAGATTGATGTTTACTCATTTATGTTGGCCTCTTTTGTAAGTCATTTTGGATAAAAGTGCCGGCTAAACGAGTAAATGTATATATTGTAAGTGCCATGAAGGACAGACAGGTATGCCCGCTGGATGGGAACATTGCTTCATGCGGCCAGAAGCATATAAAGAATGGACCAGCGGAAGCCAGAGGCCAGGAGCAGTTCTATCCCCCAAAGACAGGTGACAGTCGTCCAGCGGAGGCGTCCCAGTCTGGACACCCACAGGGGTCCATGGGTGCTGTTGGAGGACACTGTCCGTGCTGGTGGCTCCCTGGAAGCGCTTCCAAGAGGACACACTATGGCACCAGAAGCATTCCCAGGTCCAGCTTAAAAGAAGCCCCGCTGCTTTATCTTGGGAGAGTCAGAGTTGGGAGGCAGCGGGCAACGCTCAACAGGAGAAAAAGAGAGAAGGTTCACTTGTCTAGAAGTGTGCTTGGGTTGATTTTGAACGCTTGCTAATTTATTTTGGTGAAATAAAATCCTTTATTTGAACCCGGGATGGTGTTGGGTAATACTGTGTCTGAGGTTTGGGCCAAAGCCCCTTGTGGTTACAATGTAAATTAAAAAGTTGGATGAAACAAATTCAATAAAAAAGTGCCATCCCTTTACCATCATTATATACGGTGCCTATCACTATCCAGCAACATTAACTGAATTAGGGGCAACACATTTCATCATCGTCGCTATTTGAAGAGGTCAATGTGAGCAGTAAGCCCTTCCTATATTTGTATTATTTATTTTATGGCAGTGTGTTTTGATAAAAAATGACGTACAAAAGTGAGTGGGAGGGACAAAGTGTCAAAGACTGTTGTTAGGCACAGATCTGCGGGTTTATTTTTTAAACTGTCAGCCTTATGTACTTTTTACAAGCAATTACAATCCATTAAAACATGAACATTCTTACTTTGAATTAATACCAGTTTATAGTGATGTCTCATAATTATTAGGTGGTGGTGGTGGAGGATACAAGACCTCTGGCTTTACCTGCTGTTGCATGCTGGGTTGACTCCTATGTATTGCTGGGCGTTATAGAAGTTCATACCGAAAACCGTTTTTTATTTTTGTTATGATATGGATTTTTCTTATACCGCAAAACCAGTTTAAATAACCTAAACAACGTTCGGAACGTGGGGCAGCGGGAAACTGTTTAAGGGGGGACCTTTTTTCACTGCTGCACCGCTAAACACGCATGCAGCGGAGTACATGCATTAGTGGAGGTATTGAGCAGTGAAAATGGACAGAGAACATTCCGAAGCCGAAGCTGTAGCAGACAATAAAGTTGAACATGATGACACAGAAGAACTTTTGCTGAAAAAAGGAGCCACGTCTGTTGTCTGGAGATACTTTAGTTTGAAAAGGTTGGATGTAGACCAAATGACTATTTACTGCAAATGCTGTTGAGCTAAAGTTGTCACCGGAGGAGGCAACACAAGCAATTTGCTGCACCACCTTAGCCGCACACATGCTTTGGAGTTCCATGAATGTATAGAACTAAGATTGGCACCCTCCACGTCCTCAGGTAAAACTGAAAAAGCGAGAGGACACTCGAGTCAGACGTCACTTGTAGACGTGTTTGCTAGAGGACTGCCTACGACAAAAAAAGCAAGCGGTGGATCGAGATAACCAACGCCATTACAATCCATATAGCTAACGTGTCAGTGGACAGAGATTGTTAACATTAACAGAAAGTGTAGCTGGTTAACAAAAATATTTACTGTTTATTCCTTTTCTAAGACATGTTCAGTGCAATACAACTTTTGACAAACACCTCTGGATATTTTACTAAGTCTAAATGCCTCTTTGGACGGTAGAAAATATGTTGTCAAAATTTTAGTTTAAGTTGTTTGCAAAATTTGTTCAATAAAAACGTTCTATATTTTGACTGCAACTGTCATGCAATGTGATTCCTTCTCTTCATTAGTGCCACCCCCTTGAAAACTTTCACTTTATGGGGCCATGCAAACCTGTATTAATACATGTGAGCACATTAAATTCTTCTTTGTACAATTCTCATGACAGTGGAGTAGGTTATTCTTAGCCAGTCTACTGCAGTAATTGCAGTGGAGCGTGTGGTTAACATCCACTCGTTCATGGGGAAAAAAATTCCGTCGAATATCGTGAAACCGGGATAATTTTGAAAAATACCGTGATATAGAAATTTGGTCATACCGCCCAGCACTACTCCTATGTACTGTATATGTATACACACACAACAAAAACATGGGTCTCGCCAAATTTAATAGTTAAACCTAAGACTAGAGTGGTTGTTCCTTACTAGTCAGTCCTCAGTAGCTACCATACTCCAAACTCCAAAATGTATTAAAGAAAGAAATTTAATGTATCTTTATTCACGAAACTGCAAATGAGCAAACAAATGCAAAATTTACAGAGGAATTCATTTACAGGTAAAATTCCGTTACAACGAACTGCCAGAGTCCTACAAAATATTTTGTAATGAAAACTTCGCAGTAATGAGATTCTGTATTTGTCGCTATAGAAGCAAATCCTAAAAGATCAGGGTTGCGCTGTAATTCCATGTCTTACACCCCAAAACACGAGGCTGAGTCTCATTACTTTAGCAAAACCAGCTTTATTCAGCTTGAAACAGGAACAGCAGGGCTATTTATTGTAGCGGGGTCTGCCACTCTCCTATAAACAACACAGTAGTCAGTCAGGGTCGTGACCAAGTAATCCTGTGCCCTTCATTTATAGTGTTCTTTGCATCACCCATTGAGATCTTTTCTGTTTACTTCGGTGAAGAATCGCCCCATTGCTGTGAGCCTGCTGTTGCCCTGGCAATAGATAAACAGTCTTCCACAGACTTGGTGATCGCACTTCAGGACGCTCTTCGATGTGTTGTCCCGTTGGGGGAGGTCCCAAGAGACAATTTCTTGAATGAGTGCCGCATTAATACAGTAGGAATGTTTCTTGAACGAGCATCACTGAACCGCATAAAAATGGCTTTTTTGATGTCTTCAAATGCAGCAGTTTGCATACGCTTGCAACCCGATATTTTTCTTCTTTTTTTTGCTCAGTCTTTCAAGAAAGTTAACAGTGTCGACAGCGAAATTCCGAATTCACTGGCAAAGTCTTTTTTTTCTTTTTGCCGGAATCGAGAGCTGCAAAAATTAAGTTTTTTTTTTCTTCTAATATGAACTGTTACCGTTTTTCGTGTCTGCCGTTTCTATAGGAGGGTGACAATAAGTTAAATTCCAATGGATGTTTTTCAGTGTTGACGAGCGATAAGCAAACGGTATCAGTGAAAACCACCGAAAACAAAAACAGCAAAAAAACAGTACGAGCAAAGTTCGAAGAAAGAAATTTTTTTTCAATGTTTCTGTTTGGGGATCATTGTGCACAACTGAGCTGCGACCACAGAACTAACTGCTCGGCGGATGATTCATTCAGGCATTTCAAGGTCACTTCATTGTAATTAAAGTATCTGCTGAATGTACTTCATTGTAACAAGATTTCTATAAACTCGTGTCATATGGGAAAACTGTCGGGACCATAAAAATACTTCGTTGTAATCAAAATTTTGTTGTAAAGATATTCTTTGTAATGGAATTTTATCTGTATTTTCATTGTAAAATGTAAATACAATTACTAGTTGGAGCCTTACCGTACAGAACCAAATTTAAGATGAAGTACCTGTGAACAACGCAGTACACATCACATCAGCACACAACCACATACATCCCTGCCCTGCTTCAAGCTGTTGGCTACTTTTGAAGAAACCGCAATTGTGCAGAAAAACTTTATTTAATGATGGAAGTAAAGTTGGAGACTGGTGTAGGACCTGTCTGGGGAACCAATCCACACCGTAGATGTGCTTTTATACAAGATAGAGATTACAGTTCTGTCTATTATTCCAACATGTGAATTTCCCCTTGGGATTAATACAGTATATCTATCTATTATATTGCCCTTTTCATATGTATCTATATATATATAATTCACTAAGCCAGGAGACAAGTAGCCGACCATGGAAAGCACGCCAGAAGGGGCGTGGATTCACTAAACCGCCGACAAGTAAGACGCCAATGGCGCACGCAGGAAGGAGCCACGGCCACCAACTCTTAGACCATTGGATACGACGAAAAAATCACAGTCACGCCCACCAACTCGGACGCGACACCTCGAAAAACATGCCGTCATTTCTGTTTGTCTGTGCCACATTCCACTTGCAGCTCTGAGCTACGTTGACTTTTCATTAGTCAACCTCAGTGGAATCTTGGTTCACACAGAGGCAGCGCGAGAGAGAGAGCCGCGCGCACACACACACACACACACACAGAGGCAACGCCAGAGAGAGACAGAGGCATACACAGGCAGCGCGCACGAGAGAGACGCGCGCACACACACAGAGGCAAGGCCAGAGAGAGAGACAAGCGCACACACAGGCAGCGCAAGAGAGAGCTGTGCACACACACAGAGACAGAGGCATACACAGGCAGCGCAAGAGAGAGCCGCGCAATCCTTTATAACTGAAGTTAAAACACAATGAAGGAAGCAGTCTTTAAAAATCAATAAGCCCTGTGCCTCTTTTTCATCAGCGTCTCACCTGCTTCAGGCCCTGCAACAGTCGAGACGCTCTCTCTGCAGCTGACCTTCTCTGTGCCTGACTCCACTACTGTCAGTCGCCTGATTAAAAATGGCCTTTTCAATGTGAGCTATGGACCCGCTATACCACAGGAACACATTGCCTTCGAGCCTGCTCTCGCTCACTCTAACGTACCGGCTTTCTCTCTCTCTCCTCACTCGCTCACACACTGCACAGGGGAGAAATGCCCGAAGCACGAGTCTACACTGTGAGTGCGATGATTGTTTATTTAAAAATGGGCTTTTGAAGGGGAGCTGTGGACCCGCTATACCACAGGATCACCTGTGACATTGCCTTCACATTGTTTTCCTTTTATTTATGATCCTGTTGAGCAGATCAGACACCCAGGCAAACAACACTGAATAATCAATAGCTCCAACTACTTTGCCCGCCCCCACTCCTCACTCCTCACCTGAGTCGGTTTCGTCTCTGTTCAGCAGTGTTTGCCAAACTCGGTCCTGGTGAACCCCTGTGGCTGCAGGGTTTTGTTCCAACCAGATTCCTAATCTTTAATGCCCGTGAAACTCATCCGGGATAAGTCGGTTTTTCAAACGCAGCCGTGCAGCAGATTAGTCTAGCAAGATGTAATAATCCAAGATGAATGCGCGCCCTCGCGCTGACTGAAAAGCCAATATATATTGAGTCTACAAAACATGATCACCAAGTCTTTGATAGGCTGCAACAAAATGATGAAAGAACGGGTGCATTTTTTCACACAAGCTGAGTGGGTGGGTGTTAGTTAGTTAATTAGCAACTCGAAGGATTAAAAAACATTGAAAAAGCGGCGCGGATTGGTTTGCAGCGTGTAAAACAGTTTGTTTGTCGCGGATAATTTGCTATCCACACAGGGACGAACCGGGAAGTGAACCCACAATCTTCCACTGTCTCCTTACTGCAAAGCAGCCGTAGTACTACAGCGCCACAAGGCAGTTAAACAATGCACCGGGCCACATGTTCATTTTTTCCCCTGTGCTGAAAAGACATTAAAAAACTGTTTCTCAACTGTGACTCCCGAACAACTCAGTACGCGAAAAGCAGCCAGAATCGCAAACAACAATCAAAACTCTACGTGACTCACAGGTAGTGATGGGCCGTTCTATACTAAGGTTTCGACACTGTGTCGAGCTTTCGAAGCACTGCAGATTTTAATACTTGATCGAATAATGACATCTGTGATTTAAGGATTTCACATTTTCTTTCTCAAATGTCCTTACCTCTATCATGGCAAAGTACAGGGATAAACCTTTATTTTCTGTCTACTCTGTTTTAATTAAGACAGACCAAACAAAACATTTAAGGCTATTAAATGTGATCTCAAGAAAAGATCAGGGTTAATTATAATACTAATAACAGGAGCGATTATAATGATACAGTGCAAAAGTAAATACTAATTGAAAGAGCCGGGAATGCATGAGGTGAGGCGTCTTATTTTGTTTAACTCTTGCTATCGTATAGTGCATTCTGCCTGTCGGCATTAGTTATATTTATATTTTTTAGACATCAGACACTAGAAGCTGCTGACGAACCCTTCTCTTCATTGTCAGTCTGTAGCTACGAAAAAATAAAAGCAATACGACTTTTAACAGACGTCATTGAAGTGTATCATAAGTTTCTGTAACATTAATGAAAATGGCCAGGAGGTGTCACGAGAGAGGTGAGTGTCAAATGCTTCGATACGATTTCCGACACAATTGCTTCAAACGTGTTGATGCTTCGTGAGGCTTCACCCCGCCCATCACTACTCACAGGTTACTGAACGACAAATCAGCAGACTAGCATGACGAATGGGGCGTAATGGGCGTCCTTCCCCTCTCCTCCGGATTTTTCAAATGTTAATTTTTTCCCTGTGCTTAAAAATCATTAAAAAAGCGGCCTGATTATGCGGCGCATGGTACGCCGCGGGTTGGCTAGTATATTATATAGCGTCTTTCCTATCTATCTGTCTATATTATACACATACTTTTCATATCTATCTATCTATACGCTGTGAGGCCAATGCCACACTATGGTACTCAACAGGACATGTCAAAGTGAACGACTGCAGTTGCTGAATCTCATTGCTGCTGAGGGTGTCAGATTTTAGGACTATAAATCCTCAAAAACGGACGAGGTCAAAAATGAGAGGGTAAGGGAAACAGCAAAAGCTGTGAAAATCTTGGAGACAAGAGAAGAAGGCTACAATGGTATGGCCATGTTATGAGAAGAGGTGGCAACTATGTACAGTAGGCAAAGAGAGTAAGGAGATTGGATGTTGAGGTAAGGAGAAAAAGGAATGAACCAAAACAGAGGTGCATGGATCTGAAGGAGAAAGGATTTAATGGGAACAAGTATGAAGAATGCAGAGTATTGAGAAGTCTAGTCAAAATAGCAACTCCATATGAAAATAGGACTAGCTAAGGAAGAAGAATTCATCCATCCTCTTCCGCTTATCCGAGGTCGGGTTGCGGGGGCAGCAGCTTGAGTAGAGATGCCCAGACTTCCCTCTCCCTGGCCGCCACTTCTAGCTCTTCCGGGGGAATCCTAAGGCGTTCCCTGGCCAGCCGAGAAACATAGTCCCTCCAGCGTGTCCTGGGTCTTCCCCAGGGCCTCCTCCCGGTTAGACGTCCAGGAGGCATCCTGATCAGATGCCCGAGCCACCTCATCTGACTCCTCTCGATAAGTGAGTAATGAAGAAGAAGAAGAAGAATCCCAGTGCTTGACTAATTACATGATTCACTCGCTACTTTTCACCATGGCTCCAAATCTCATATTATTCTGCTGAAGTATGAGGTCACCTCATTTTGGCACCAAATCAACGATGAACATACTGGAATGGGACGGCAGACAGCATGAAGTACGGAGTTGCTTGTGCTCTCCTTTGTGACAAAGAATAAAAAAAGGGGATGATACACCACAAAGCAGATCCTGGTTGTGGACAGTAGGATTTGACTTTTCTTCAGCAATGAATGTTCTTCACTGTCTCTTGCCATTGTAGAAATTAAAATGACTTGCTGTGTGAAAATCTAGCCAGTCTTAATTTTGACATAGGATGTCACAACAGAGTAATAGCACCGTGACTGGATCTCTGGGGGTGTCGCACTACCCAACTAACTATAACAGGCACATGCTGTTTCTGTCTGCAAGTTGTTGTGATTTTCTGAGCAACTAAAAATCACAGAAAATGTTGTGTAATGTGATGCCAGCTTTTGCCATCTTGGGTGCCGTAAAAGTTCTGTGGCGTACAAACAGGGACACTTACTGCGCAATAGTCACTTATCTTAACAGCAACGTCTTCCCCACTGAATTTGCCTAGGGAAACTCTAACTGAAGTAAAAAGTCACCAAATCACCAGGGATCCATTTTTAATCTCCGTGCCTTTTCCTATTACAGTTCCCGTTCCAAAAACCAGATTGTCAGTTTTCTGCGGGGCACTTTGGATGTTAGAAACGAGGACTACACCTTCTTTGAACTGATGATTTCAACTAACTAATAAATTCCAGTGAGAAAGACCACACGGCATACACGACAACCATTAGAATGTCGGCTTTGTGCTGTGTAAGTAACATCACCGACCACAACACAGGCGTCTTTGTGAAATTTGAATTATGATCCAGTTTAAAATGTTGCACCCTAGAGAGGACCACACTTCCTTCTCTGCCCTTTTTAGGCATTTGGGTGGGGATGAAATTAGTAGAAACATTTTTTAATAAGCGGTCCATGCTTTTCAAAAACCTGCAACAATGTTCCTGCCTGTGGCCTCATTCATTTATCATTTCATTTATTATTTTTGAATGAGCATGCAGGCCATTGTGAAAACTAGAGTTATTAAGAAGGGAGTTGCTACAAAGTGTATATTCAAATGTATGTCTCCGGTGGACGAGCGCCAAAAACTACAACAAGCTTCAGCCTGCTTATGTTGGCATGAGTCTCCTTGAAGCCGTCACAGCATTTTTAAACTTGACGGCCTCTTCACTGGCAGTTATTAAAATAAAGGTTTTAGATGGCTTCCCAAACCCATAAATTGGAATGAGCAGGTTCAGAATATAGATTAAATGATTTATATCCAACAAAATGAATAAGCACCTTGCATCCTCAGACAAACAAGTGTGCTCTCTGAGATTCAATGTCGGAGCCATTCCTATCATTTGCCCCCTTTCATTTACTGGCTTTATTTCTTATCCTCATGGTTTCCCACGACAATTTTCCATGAACCCTTGGGAAAAGGTGAATGAAATGAAATGAAATTTGGTACCTTCATGGCATGAACAACTGCTTCGGGTTTCTGGGCTGAAGAAATATAGCCTGCAGTGGATACAGTGGGATCTGCCTGCCTTGTGGAACCCTATTGAAGAAAGAAAAGAAAAGTTAACTGAAGTGTACTGAAAACATGGCCCCCGCTGGGAGGACATGCTCTTAAAGTGTCTGTCTGATAAAAGGGTCGTCATCAAATGACAATATCTCAAGAATGCTGAAAGAGTGAAAAGGCGCAGGGAAGTCTGAAAATGGACCACAATGCTGAAAAAGTAGGGTTACTGTAGCAGTGATTGAAGATAACGCTAGTGAGAAATAGAAAGAAGGTAACAAAACTATTTTTCATAGTCCAATGTGGAATTCAGATCACTGCACTCTGCGCAGAATGTTGATTTTATGTGCATTCCATTCCTGCTGCTAGCTCTCGATATACAGTATCCAGACAAAAATGCATCAGTCATCCTCCTCGTATGTACAGTAAGCTCTCTCCTTTGGCGTCTCTCATGATTGGACGTTTCGTTCATCTTTCTGTGTTTACACTGGGATACCTGATTCCACCGCACACCCTCATGCTCACTTGCAAGACACCCAGATGTGAATGCATATCTGCTATTGACAAGCCCATCCTGCATTCCTCAATGACATCACCATGTCACGCTTTGCTAACATCTTACAGTAGAACTGTGGGCCTACTCTTCGGTTCAACTAAAGAGCTGTGACTCCTTCTCTGACCCTGTGTACTCTGTCACTAACCCTGCAGACTGCCGTACGCTCGACAGTATTCAGAACTTTGAATGTCACAACCTGGCTTCAGTCATCGTTCTTTCTATTGCCAGTGAACGGGTGTCAAGAGTGGAAAACTGCTTCTGTATCAGAAAACTGGAAATGCTGTTAGTAATTTCACTTTTCTATTAAAATCTCTTCAGGTGAATCAAGTGTTTACAGGTCCAGCAGGAAGCAAGAAATTGTTGCTCAGCTTTTTTTAATAAGAATATAGGCATAGTACCATATCAAAGTAATCTGATGTCCAATAGGGCTGCTGATTGAGACAGAAATCAACCCTGGATCAGGCGCAATTACCAACACTAAATCATATCACGTGAATAGAGCACCTCCAGCGAAACTAATAGGCTCATCTTTGGGATGCAGAAGAGATCCAGAGTACTCCTAAAAAAACCACTGTGACAAGAGGAGGATGTGCAGACTCCACACAGACAGCAGTCAATCCGAGACCTGAAACAAGAATGATGAAGCTGACGAGTCAACCTGGCTTTAGGAAAGGAAAGTAGACCGGGAGACCCCATGACACAGAGACAGCAGGCAATGATTTGAACCCATGCTTCTGAGAATCAACACTCAGATTGGTTCTGTAAAGAGATGCAGACCTAAGTAGCTGCAGAACACGGGGAGAACGTGTAGACTGCATGCAGGCAGCGAATGGACTGGAATTTAAAAGCAGCGTCCAGAAACTGTGAGGAGTCACCTAACAATCTAGCAGCCATGACTTTTGTAAATTCAAAGTACAGAGAGAAACCCCACATGAACACATAGAGAATCTACATGGACATTGACCAGGGAATGATGTTTTTAACCCAATCTCTTGGAGAAGCTGACTGATAATTTGGCCTGTTGCTGTTTTTGAGAAATTGAAATTCCTGCAGAAAACTGCACAAGCACAAACCCTACACGGGTAGTTACTAGGCTATGACATGAACCCAAGTTCTTGAATGTTGGCCTATATGCCAGCCAATAAAACTAACACACTTAAATTCACTAAGCATTCACTCCAGACCACCTCCAACACTTACACAGTGGGTATAGAAAAGAATCCCCCCCCCCCTCGAAATATTTTCGTTTTACAGCCTTAAATGAAAACACACAAACCAATATTTCTTACCAGCTTTACTTACTCAATGCACCCTCTAACATCCAATTTAAAGATTTCACAGCTACAGTTCAGAAGAATTTTAAGAAATCAAAAACAAGGAATACGGAGATTAATAAATGACCCATACCTCAATCAGGTGTAAGTGCCCTCCATTTCCATTGCAGTTACTGGCTTCCTTCCACCTGTGATCAATCATAATCTGTATGATTAGTGAAGCTGTTCCTGGAGCATACATTCCCTTCCTTGGTAGTGCAACTGACAGCAAACAACTGACTATGGGTGGCAAGCCACTTTCAGAAGATCTCAGGGATAGAGTTGTGGTCAGACAAGGTAGGAGATGGATACCAAACAAATCTCAAAAGCTTTATCAATCCCAAGGAGCACAGTAAAGTCCATCGTAAAGAAGTGGCAAGTGTTTGGTACTTCTAGGACCCTCCCTGGATCCTCCAAACTGGATGGAAGAGCAAGGAAGGAACTGGTAAGAGAGGCAACCAAGAGGCCAATGGCCACTTTGAAGGAGTTACAAGATTTGATGATAAAGAGTGGTCATTAATGGTGTGCATGTCACAACAATTTCACAAGCGCTCCACAATTGTGGCTTGTTCGGGAAGGTCGCAAGGAAAAAGCCACTTGTCAAGAAAGGCCACATTAAGGATCGTTTGAGCTTTGCCAGAATGCACCTTGAAGATACTGATGCCAAGTAGAAAAAGGTCTTATGGTCAGAGGAGACCAAAATCAAACTCTTTGGCCTCAATACCAAATGGTCCACCAATGCAGCTCACCATCCATAACACACCATACCTACAGTAAAGCGTAGAGGGGGCAGCATCCTGTTGTGGGGGGCCAGGGGCTCTCGTTAGGGTAGAAGGAAAAATGGATGGGGCAAAATACCGTCAAATTCTTGAGGAAAACCTGCTACCCTCTGCCAGAAAGTTGAAGATGGGCAGACTGTTCATCTTTCAACACAACGACACGAAACACACAGCAAAATGGATCACACAGTGGCTGAAGGAGAAAGAAGTAAATGTCCTGGTGTGGTCAGTCAGAGCCCAGACCTAAATCACACTGAAAATCTGTGGAAAGATTTGAAGATACCAGTCCACCAACACTCACCATCTAATCTGACCGAAGTTGAACAGTTAAACTGCAAAGAAGAATGGGGGGCAAATACTGAGTGGGCTCAATGTAGATGTGCAAAGCTGATAGAGAAGAATCCCAGCAGACTTGAGGCTGTCATTAAAGCAAAAGGTGGCTCAACAAAATGACATTGACATTGGGGGGCGATCCTTTATTAATTTCAGTAGGTCTTGTTTTTGATTTTTTATAATTCTTCTGAACTGCAGCTGTGATATCTTTCACTTGGATGTTAGAGGGGGCATTGAGTAAGTAAAGCTGGGAAGAAATATTGGTTTGTGTGTGTTTTCATTGAAGGTCCTAGTAGTACCAAACACGTCTTTATGATGGACTTTACTGAGCTCCTTGGGATTGAGAAAGCCTTTGAGATTTGTTTGTCTCCATCTCCTGCCTCATGTCTGTCCACAACTCTATCCCTGAGATCTTCTGGCAGTGGCCTGCCACCCATAGTCAGTTGTACTACCAAGCAAGGGAATGAATGCTCCAGGAACAGCTTCACTCATTACAGTTGATCACAGGTGGAAGGAAGCCAGTAACCGCACTGGAAATGGTGGGCACTGACACCTGATTGAGTTTAGGAGGGGTGTGATCCTTTATTAATTACAGTATTCCTTGTTTTTGATTTTTTAGTTTTTCTGAACTGTAGCTGTGATATCTTTCACCTGGATGTTAGAGATTGCATTGAATAAGTAAGGCAGGAAAAAAATATTCGTTTGTGTGTTTACATTTAAGGCTGTAAAGCAAAAAAATGGGAATTTTTTGAAGGGGGGGATCCTTTTCTATACCCCCTGTACCCACACCCACACACATACAGGTACAGTATATATGAAGATGCATCTTTTAAGTGCTTTTTATCAACTGAGATAAATGAGTCCTTTCTAAAGGCCTCTCTCCAATTCCACAGTTTCTAAGGCTATTTGAATTGTACACAATAGTTGGAAATTAATTACAAATACAAAATGTGGCAGGACAAGTTTTGTGGTGGCAAGGCTTCACTGGGGGGGATGGGGGGTTGCAGAATGATGTGCCCTCATAGATAATCTTTATTCTGCATGGCACATTTGTGAGAGAGTACTATCATAAAGAATTCGCACTTCAAAACAATAAGGAAACAGTATTAGATGTTTTAACTCAAAAGAAGCCTAGACAAATGCTACAAAGGGTGTAAACAACAGACTTTTCCTAACTGCAATTAAACCTTTTTAAAATAAAAAGGAATAATTGAAGAAGGAAATTACCAGCTGAGCAGGGTGTTTTATGATGGCAGGTGTGCAGAAGGCCTTAATTCAAAATGTTTACTTGAATATTGCTACTCGTCACTTGATGCAGTCACCTTGCTTCTCGTTCATAAGCATTTCGAGTTTCACGTCGTGCCCCTAGGGTCTTGAAATCCTGCCAGTGAACTGAGTCAAGACTGTTTGCTGAAGAGCTTCGGTATAAATGCTTCTGATATGAATAATAGATAATGTATAATTTGAGCGATCTGCAAATTCAATGCAAGCCTTTTGCAAATCTCGCAGCTATATGGTTAGATGCACTGAGTTTACTTCCTGTAAGGCTCAACACAAGGTGGCATTTGTCAAACCTTTTTAGACTCAAGGACTTCCTAATGGCAGTTCATGGAGCATCGCTTAATTTGTGGAAACAGAAAATGCTCACTTAGAAGTGATTTTTATATTATAAATACATATACATCACACACACACACACACACACACACAGACACATATACTGTATACTGTAGTATATACACACACTTGAATAGACAACATGGTCTCACTGGCATCCCGGCCGGGATGGAGGGTTTCTTACCTGGCCAGGAGGCGCATGTGGGTGGACTGGCATCCGGACCAATGCCTTTATAATGGCAACATTCCTCTGGAGTGCATCCTGTCTGGACACATGGGAGTTGTAGTTTTGTTGGGCAGCCCTGTTAAGTTCCTAAGGTGCTGCTAGGGGGAGCTGTCCTATCACGGAGATGGTCCGCCTGACCCGGAAGTGCTTCCCAGATGCCATGAGATAGCACCCAAAGTACACCCGGGTCCGGTAAAAAGGAAGCTGGCTCCACTTCATCCGGGGAGTCAGAGTCGGGAGAGTCGTCGGACAAAGCGGAGAAAGGAAGAGTCCTATGGTTGTAGTTGTAAAGCATGTGAAAGGTATTTGTGGCAATAATTCTCCTTACTGGCATCTGGAACTGCATGGGTGCTGTTGTGTCTGGAGTGCTGTAACGTCCTTTACTGGTCACAACACACTGTATACAGTAAAGAAAATAAGTGAACAGAGATAAAGAGGCAAAATATAGGGGCACAGACATGGACTGTATTCATGTTCATCACTCACTGGATCTCAACAATAAAACCTACACACGAGAACGTTCAGTCTCTCTCTTGTTTCCTTTTTAAGCTGAATGACCATTACATTGCCACGCAGAGTCTTGTGTTGGTCTGCTGGGTAAGGAGTGGCAATGGTACTGTAAGGGTCACGGGTCACTGAAAGTACTCAAGGGTGCACTTGTCACTGATCGTGTTAAGACCCTCAGATGACACTTCATGTCCCCAAAAGGGCCCTTTATACGTAGGTAGTATCACTGATTACAGGGATACACAATTACTTAAGGCCTATACATCCAAAAGATGGGAGCATCTGCAGCCGCACTCACTATCTGGCCAGACCTGCCTAAATGCTTCAGGGTAATTTTTGCTTGCGGTTGCGTTGGATTAGCACCATCGCTTTCTAAAACAGCAGCAACACTTTGACTTACCAGCTAGGAATAAGTGCAGTTGTTGGCAGTCCAGCCCCTCAGAGAGACAGACTGCCCGCATTTCTCCTCACGTACAACATGGCGATGAAGGGCAGGTATAAGTAAGTGTGGAGCTCAGGGTTCAAGGCTCATTTAAAAGGATACTTATAACCCCTGTCTTCATCTCTTTGCTAACTTCTTCAAGCACACCAGCAGCAGTCATGCCCCTCTTCATCATTTTTAGTCCCTGCCTACAGTACAATCATCATGCTTAATCAACTGCAGGCTACACGCTATGCACTACAATGTGTCACAGAAGAGTTATTTTCTTAAATACACAATGGATCCCAGCTGACGTCACCCCAGCCCTCATTTAGATCACTTTCACTTCTCTTTTGCGGTTCTACCATCAGCACCAGCTATCAAGTAATGGTCACAAGCACGAAATGCGGCTGTCAAATCAATTAGATTCAAATTAGACATCTGCAGCATGCCCCTGCCTCTAATTAGAGTAATCATTGTGTTGCTGAGAGGGAATTGATCAGATTAAAAAAAAAATCCTGATGAAATGTATTCATCTAGAGATTTTTTTGCCCTGATATGTGCTGCCAACTCAAGGTCAAACCGCTGTCAGTTATCTGCACATCAAAATAGCGGTCCTCTTCTAATCCTTCACAATCTGTTTAGATGAATAAGACAACGTGTCACCCAGCATCCGAAAGGAGGCACAGCTTCATTTGATCATACGTTTCTGGAGAAGAGATAATTTAAAAAATTTGCTGCAATGTGATTAACACATTAAATGAAACATCTAAAAGTGTGCAGCTGCATTTAAACGGTTAGTGTTGTGTGACTCCATAGGCAGTTAGTGCGCATACTGGCGAGGGCAGTGGGCTTTGAGCCACAACGCTGCGACTCCCCGAGTAGGTCGCTTAATATTCCAATCAAATAATAATACAAGTTAGCAATTGTAACGTATTTTGCAAGATGCCACTGGTAAATATATCCGTTCAATGTACAATACTAGATGAGGGAATTAAAATTATACAGTGTAATGCTGAAGCCCACCGGCACACCAGTGCCCAAACCGTTGCCACACAGGTGTCCAATTACGTATGTGCTACCTGGTGACACAAAACCCCCAGGTATAACATACAGTAGAATATTCTCCAAATGACACCAACCGTGTAGTAGACAGCACACAGATTACTGTACCAAAAAAAAAATAATTTTAAAAAAGATACAGTAACCAACTTGAGAAGCCAACACTGCACAGTCCCTAGAAATAAGCAACAAAAGCATTTCTGGTGTGAGAAGACAGCCCGGTCACAAACAGACGGACACCGGAGGTCCTAAAAAACACACACGTTTTATTCAACGAGGTCCTACAGTCCAAGTCCTGCACACACACAAAGTGCTCCAGCACCAAACACCCTTCTATTCAGGGCCTCTCAATGGTCCTCTTTGGGCCGCCTTTCCTCCTCACTCCTGAGCGTTGCCTTCTTCCACCCGACTGTAGGAAGGCGGCCCCCTTTAATATTCACCAGGATGTGCTCCAGGTGCTCCCTGATGTCCTTCCGGCGACACTTTCTGGTGTAGCGTAAGTGCCACATGAGCACCCGGAAGCACTCCGGGTGTCCCTGGAAGTTCCTCCACCAGCACTCCCAGGTGTAGTGGAAGTGTAGACATCCCAGGCTCTATGAGGCTCGGGGTGGCCACCCCCCGTTCCCTTGGTCCCCACACTAACCAGGGCTGTTGCCTCCTCGTGGCCCAGGGGATGTATAGTCCGCCTCCCGGTCCTTCCAGGCATCCCGGCTGGGTCTGACCCCCCAGCCGCCTGCCACACTGGTTAAACTTCCAAGATCCATAGAAATGTCTTTTCGTCGTCCCACAGTTTTAAACAGAATTGACAAGTTAACCATTTTTCAGAAAAAAATAATCATAAAGCCTAGTACCAAAAAAAAATCGGCCAACAAAGCACGTAAAGAGAATCGGGTTCATTCCAATAGACTGCTGATGGCTCGAACTGCCTTGGGTATGTTTTGTATCAACCTGAGCCGTCACTGTCATCTAGTGCCTTCGGGTCTGAAGTCGAGACAACAAGGTTTTACTCCAGCCTGTGTCTGAATTTAAAAGTAGTCAGCAGTCAAAAAGAGAGTGAATGGATCGTGGCAGTGATCCCCCACAATATCGTGGTTCAGCAATTGCGCCCCCTGTACTGTATATCGTGGAAAAATTCAATAAGTACATCCTACCTGTAGTGTACTTTGCAGTCAATTCTTAACAAAGCGTACGTTTTTCAGCAGTCACTACGGTAGACAAAGAGTTTCGCGCTACAGCACCCAGATGATTTCTTACAAGGCCCGTTATTGGCTAAAAGAGGAGACTCAACCAATCAGAACGGGATTTTCATTTTCATTTCTCTTGGGCTCTGATTGGCTGCTGCTAACGTGGTGCAATCTCGCAAGAACAGTGCGCGTGGGTCCCCGACACATCTCAGTTCTCTGCGTATCGCGCACCTTGCTTGTGGTCCGACTGTTGTGAGCAAACTTTTTGTGAACTTTTCGTTTCGTTTTAAGCCCTACGATGGCTCCCAAGCGTCCTACATCTTCTAAGAAGAGAAGGAAAGCGTTACGCGGACGTTGCTCGCCATCACGGCTTGAATGAATTGACAGTACGCTACATTATTACGTGTATTATTATGTTACACATATCCTTAGCCCGACATCCACATATCATATGTGTTTACAAAGTGTGTTTTAATAAGTTTACATGTGTTTAAAGTGTGTGAGAGGGGTATTTGAAGGCTTAAACTATAAAAAAATGTTTATTTATATGGTCTTTCTATATTGCGGATTTTCACCTATCGCTGATGGGTCTGGAATGTAACTTCCACGATAGGCCGGGGATCACTGTATACAGATTTCGTTCAATGAATGTATGAGTCTTTTTGGTGATCTTGTATCACTATTCTGAGGACACACACAGGTTGTACTCTCATTATCCTACATACTGTACGTGTGATGACTTGAACTTGCATTAACCATAAAAGACAATATATGAAATATAAATTGACCGAAAAATGGAACAAAACAATACACGGTAACCTCAGGTTAGTGTTAAACTGCTTTTTAGTTGCATTCTACACAAGTAAAGTAAGTTCACCGAGATCCTCGGCCGCTTCACATTTTGGCTCAAAACAGACTCATTTCTTGCAGGTCTCTTGCTTGACTTCATTACCATCATATCTCGGCTTACTCTACTTTCGTAGGATCATAGTGTCAGCATTGTCACCTGTACAGATTAGAATTAAATTCTTACTCACGTGTGCTAACCAAACTCTAGTGCCACGGACAGGGAGTATAATGACGGGACTTCAAAACTTCGGAGTCTTCCTTATATGAAATAACCAACTTAATTCAAAGTAAGAATTATAATAGAACATCAAGATAAAGTGAAAGAATTTGGCCCCGTTAGATTTTTACACATTTTACTTTTATAGCATGGAAACGTGTTGTTTTTAACAGCCCTGCTGGAAGTAAAAACTGGATCATTATTTAGGGTTTGGGAACACATTCTGGATTTGCATCATCGACAAGTGTTGCGGTGTGAACTTTTTTTGCTAACTGTGGTAAGTAATCCAAGTGACTATTACTGCATTTTAATACTCTTGCAGACCAAGATGCTAGTCTCATTATTTTTTAATATCTTTTTCTTTTTTTAAAAAAGCCAAGTATTAAATGACACCTTTTATTGGCTAACTAAAAAGATTACAATATGCAAGCTTTCGAGGCAACTCAGGCCCCTTCTTCAGGCGAGATGTAATACAGAGACTGGAGTTCCCTGTGTTTATATACACACTGTAGGACAAGAAACAAAATTGGTAAATCTTTAAATGAGAAATTTGAAATGTAAAAAATTAATAGATTCATTCAGGCTAGGGTTAATTTAACAAGAGAGAGAAGAACAATGTATGGTCAAACTGTGTCAGCTATGAGACTGAAGTCAAAACTGAAAAAAGTGAAACCTAACATTAAAAATAAGCAATCTATAACATTAGCAATTATTTACTTACATTAAAACTTTAGTATTCTTTTCCTAATGGAGATCTAATCCAGTCCTTCATCAAGATGTTTGTGGTTCCACTGTCTCTTGTTACACTTGTCGATATCTGTTACACATTTTAATAAGCAGAATGTTTTGTCGTTATGCTGACACCATGGGCCTCATTTCTAAAACGATTGTTCAAACAGGTTTGATCTTAAATTTCATGGATTTGATCCTGAGTGAAACTCGATATACAAATTGGGGATTATAAAATACAAAATGGTTTTAACTGAAAAGTATGCATGCAAACTTGTCTTTGTAGACAGGCTACTTATGACTGTCTGAGATTTATTAAAAAGCATTAAAAAATAATGAGACTAGCATCTTAGTCTGCAAGAGTACTAAAATGCAAAGCAATAAAAAAAAAAATAACTCACATTCTAATTCTAAATAAACACCATATGCACAGTAAAGTATATGCTGTGAAGTATAAAGAAAAACCTACTACTACCGTCTCATTATTTAAAACGTGACATACACCTCGCCAGTCTAACATCGTTTAGCACGGTAGTCTGCTCACTATCTGTTTGAAAAGAAATCTTGGAAGGGCTGCAGTTGCTGTACAGAAGAACTTCAGCAAAGGTGCACCAGGCAGTGAGCACATTTTCAGGGGTAAGTAAAAACCTTTTCAGTCATGAAGATGGGTGCCTGGGGAGCCATTCTTACAGACCTCTGCTAGCTTCTGTGTCCAGCTCTTGAGATCCACTGAATGCACTTTAGGTGCCGCTCATCTCTGCACTGAGGGTCCTTCAAACCGGGACCTCTCAGAGAGAGAACCTGCAGGCAGGTTGAGTGAATCTCAAACTAATCTTAGGCTGCCTGATTTTGATCACTGCCATTGTCCCAGCCTGCTGACAATACATTTGGATTTTCCTCTAATCCCATTTCTTAGGGGACTAAAAAATATCGGATCTAGCCTCTCTCTCTGTCTGTCTTCTCATTTGGAAAGAAACTTCTTTCTTTTTTATACTCCAAACTTGGTGTTCATTTGCCATTTTAGCAAAGTTAATCATGGGTGATGTCCTAATGTTTGTGTGACATTATATCCTACCATAAAAGGATTATTGAGGGTGTTTTCTGGGTGGCAGCAATGCGCCCATTCACAGCTCTGAAGTTTAAGATTATCTGTGATTTATAAAGTAGGGTGTGAGTAGAAGGATTTCATGCATATGGACCTTTTATAAACCACTCATGACAACTTTAAAGAAATAATTGCACATTCAGATTTAAGATCATACAACATACTGATTACTCTGCAGTTTTGCATAAATTTCCATGTCTTCCTACTCAAACATACACGAGCTGCATACCAACTTTTATTTCTATCTCTCCACTTTAATACTTTTTGCACATACTATCTCTAGGCCACTTGTTCACATTTTATTGTTTTAGTTAGTCCTCTTCAGGAAATTTGGATCGATGGAAATAAAACCACACAGTCTCCATGGCCAGTTTTATTTCAACTATCATAAGCAGTGTTAACATGGGTAACAAAAATGTAATTTACATGTATGAATCATAATAAGCTCCCACCACACTCCACCCTGTTACTGGATCTGAATGAATCTGGTCACCACATCGTCAGGATGAAACTTTTTTTTTTTTTACAGCATATACCATGTGGACTTAATAATAATTACATTACTTATTTGTATTATTTTCATTATTTCAATTCATAAATAATTGCAAAGACTTCTGCTTTAATGTATCACTTATAACAGTACATAGAGTAAGAAAAGAGTATCAGCCAACTCCACTTACTGTCATCACTCAAGCAGAATATTGCAATGCAGGTTTTAAGACAAAAGAGCCCAGCATACTGAATTAATGTCCCACAGTTATTAGAAGAAAAGGGGCCGACACAACAGGACTTTTCAGAGCTACTCGTGTATAAATTAATCTCACAAGAAAACCATTTTGTTCTGATCTTAATTAATTTAACATTTAACTCCCTCTTTTGGAAAATAAAGCCAGGCAAAACAAAGAAAACATTTTACTACACTCCTGCATCTAGAAAACTACTTTGGTGTTTTATTCTCGTTCTAATCAACTTGAAATTCTTCTCTACCAGTTCCGGGTGGCCCAAGGGCATGCCTGGCATTTCTTGCAATATGAAGTTGAAATACTTGATTTGTAATATACAGTTACTGTTTTGTTTTTTTAAGATGATGCAGACCTACTATATCCCATTAACATGCCTTCCAATGAGGAAGCAGAGCCTGGGGACTCAGAGGTGGGCTCCCCCATCTCTGGGACTGAGGTCACCGAGGTGGTCAAAAAACTCCTTGGTGGCAGGGCCCCGGGGGTGGATGAGATACGCCCGGAGTTCCTCAAGGCTCTGGATGTTGTAGGACTGTCTTGGCTGACACGCCTCTGCAACATCGCATGGACATCAGGGACAGTGCCTCTGGATTGGCAGACCGGGGTGGTGGTCCCCCTCTTTAAGAAGGGGGATCGGAGGGTGTGTTCCAACTACAGAGGGATCACACTCCTCAGCCTCCCTGGAAAAGTCTATTCAGGGGTCCTGGAGAGGAGGGTCCGTCGGATAGTCGAGCCTCGGATTCAGGAGGAACAGTGTGGTTTTCGTCCTGGTCGCGGAACAGTGGACCAGCTCTATACCCTTAGCAGGGTCCTGGAGGGTGCATGGGAGTTTGCCCAACCAGTCTACATGTGTTTTGTGGACTTAGAAAAGGCATTCGACCGTGTCCCTCGGGGAATCCTGTGGGGGGTACTCCGAGAGTATGGGGGTACCGGCCCCCCTGATAAGGGCTGTTCAGTCCCTGTACGATCGGTGCCAGAGCTTGGTCCGCATTGCCGGCAGTAAGTCGAACCCATTTCCAGTGAGAGTTGGACTCCGCCAGGGCTGCCCTTTGTCACCGATTCTGTTCATAACTTTTATGGACAGAATTTCTAGGCGCAGCCAGGGTGTTGAGGGGGTCCGGTTTGGTGGGCTCAGGATTGGGTCACTGCTTTTTGCAGATGATGTTGTCCTGTTTGCTTCATCAGGCCGTGATCTTCAGCTCTCTCTGGATCGGTTCGCAGCCGAGTGTGAAGCGGCTGGGATGAGAATCAGCACCTCCAAATCCGAGACCATGGTCCTCAGCCGGAAAAGGGTGGAGTGCCCTCTCAGGGTTGGTAGCGAGATCCTGCCCCAAGTGGAGGAGTTCAAGTATCTCGGGGTCTTGTTCACGAGTGAGGGAAGAATGGAGCGTGAGATCGACAGGCGGATCGGTGCGGCATCCGCAGTAATGCGGGCTCTGCATCGGTCTGTCGTGGTGAAAAAGGAGCTGAGCCGCAAGGCAAAGCTCTCAATTTACCAGCCGATCTATGTTCCTACCCTCACCTATGGTCATGAGCTATGGGTAGTGACCGAAAGAACGAGATCGCGAATACAAGCGGCTGAAATGAGTTTCCTCCGCAGGGTGTCTGGGCTTTCCCTTAAAGATAGGGTGAGAAGCTCAGTCATCCGAGAGGGGCTCAGAGTAGAGCCGCTGCTCCTCCGCATCGAGAGGAGTCAGATGAGGTGGCTCGGGCATCTGATCAGGATGCCTCCTGGACGCCTCCCTGGTGAGGTGTTCCGGGCACGTCCAACCGGGAGGAGGCCCCGGGGAAGACCCAGGACACGCTGGAGGGACTATGTCTCTCGACTGGCCTGGGAACGCCTTGGGATTCTCCCGGAAGACCTAGAAGAAGTGGCCGGGGAGAGGGAAGTCTGGGCATCTCTGCTCAAGCTGCTGCCCCCGCGACCCGACCTCGGATAAGCGGGAGACAATGGATGGATGGATGGATATATATATATATATATATACAGTGAAAATCGTTTAACACGAAACTGAGGGGACTGAAATATTTTTTCATGTTAAAAGAATTTCGTGTTAAAGGATATTACAAAAAAAAAAACACACAGTATATTCATATATATATATATATATATACAGTATATTGGCCGTTCTCATCCGTTTTTGCTCTGGCTTAAACTTACTCCGTTCAAACATTTCCGTAATTTGCTCTCTTTTTTTAATTATTGTTGATAATGTAGAGTTAGCAATATCAAAATCTTTACAGATTTCCGTTTTCGTCTTCTGTTTTTGATCAACAGCCTTAAGAAGCTCCATCTTCATTTTAAGCGAAATAGCAGTTTGCTTTCTCCCTGAGCTCTTTGCCATTGTGCTCGTAAAAAATTCTTCTAAAATAGAAAAAAAAACGCGAACCAAACTCACTGATTTTTACTCACACTGCGATGTACTCGTCACCGAATTCCAAAGCCAACTGATGAGAGATGAGATGTTTTTGTGTGGCGTTTGTAGGGGTGGAGGGTGAAAGTAGCTTAGATAAACAAAATTGGCTCGTGTCACAGGCTATTCCGATGGTATTTCAAAGCCAAGTTTGCCTCCTTTCTACGAAACATGTGAAACCACCTCTCTTTCATTTCACACCCCTCTTAAATCTCGCCTGCTCAGCTGGTGTTTTCCATATTTTGTTCATTCCCAGAAGGGAAATCTTTTCGTGTTAAGCGATTTTCATTTCGTGTTAAGAGAAAAAAATGAATGAAAATACATAGTAGTTTGTCGGGACCGTTGTATTATTTCGTGTTAACCGATATTTCGTCTTAAGCGTTTTCGCGTTAAACGTATTTCACTATATATATATATATATATATATATATATATATATATATATATATATATATATATATAGATAGATAGATAGATAGATAGATAGATAGATAGATAGATAGATAGATAGATAGATAGATAGATAGATAGATAGATAGATAGATAGATAGATAGATAGAGAGAGAGAGAGAGAGAGAGAGAGAGAGTGGATATAGAAAAGAATCCCCCCCCCCTTATAATATTCCCATTATTTTGCTTTACAGGCTTAAATAAAAACACACACAGAAAATATTTCTTCCCAGCTTTACTTACTCAATGCCCCCTCTAACATCCAAGTGAAAGATATCACAGCTGCAGTTCAGAAGAATTATAAAAAAATCAAAAACAAGACCTACTGAAATTAATAAAGGATCGCCCCCCCAATGACAATGTCATTTTGTTGACCCACCTTTTGCTTCAATGCCAGCCTTGAGTCTGTTGGGATTCTTCTCTATCAGCTTTGCACATCTACATTGAGCCCACTCAATATTTGCCCCCCACTCTTCTTTACAGTTTAACTGTTCAACTTCAGTCAGATTAGATGGTGAGTGTTGGTGGTCTGCCATCTTCAAATCTTTCCACAGATTTTCAGTGTGATTTAGGTCTGGGCTCTGACTGACCACACCAGGACATTTACTTCTTTCTCCTTCAGCCACTGTGTGGTCCATTTTGCTGTGTATTTCGTGTCGTTGTGTTGAAAGATGAACATTCTGCCCATCTTCAACTTTCTGGCAGTATTTTGCTCCATCCATTTTTCCTTCTACCCTAACGAGAGCCCCTGGCCCCCCACAACAGGATGCTGCCCCCTCCACACTTTACTGTAGGTATAGTGTGTTGTGGATGGTGAGCTGCATTGGTGGACCATTTGGTATTGAGGCCAAAGAGTTTGATTTTGGTCTCATCTGACCATAAGACCTTTTTCCACTTGGCATCAGAATCTTCAAGGTGCATTCTGGCAAAGCTGAAACGAGCCTTAATGTGGCCTTTCCTGAGAAGTGGCTTTTTCCTTGCGACCTTCCCGAACAAGCCACAATTGTGGAGCGCTTGTGAAATTTCTGTCACATGCGCACCATTAATGACCACTCTTTATCATCAAATCCTGTAACTCCTTCAAAGTGACCATTGGCCTCTCGGTAGCCTTTCTTACTAGTTTCCTCCGTTCTCTTCCATCCAGTTTGGAGGGACGGCCGGATCCAGTGAGGGTCCTAGTAGTACCAAACACTTGTCACGTCTTTATTATGGACTTCACTGTGCTCCTTGGGATTAATAAAGCCTTTGAGATTTGTTTGGTATCCATCTCCTGCCTTATGTCTGTCCACAACTCTATCCCTGAGATCTTCTGAAAGTGGCTTGCCACCCATAGTCACTTGTTTGCTGTCAGTGGCACTGCCAAGGAAGGGAATGAATGCTCCAGGAACAGCTTCACTAATCATACAGATTACAACTGATCACAGGTGGAAGGAAGCCAGTAACCATGGTGGGCACTGGAAATCGTGGGCACTTACACCTGAGTGAGTTTAGAAGGGGGGGGGGGGGGGGGGGGGTGATCCTTTATTAATCTCAGTATGTCTTGTTTTTTGATTTTTTAAATTTTTTCTGAACTGTAGCTGTGATATCTTTCACTTGGATGTTAGAGATTGCATTAAATAAGTAAAGCAGGAAAAAAAATATTAGTTTGTGTGTTTTTATTTAAGGCTGTAAAGCAAAATAATGGGAATATTTTGAAGGGGGGATTCTTTTCTATACCCACTATATATACATAAATATAAATATATATACACACACACACACACACATTATATATATATATATATATATATATATATATATATATATATATATATACATATACATATAATAATAATTCTTTGCATCTATATAGCGCTTTTCTCACTACTCAAAGCGTTCAGCAATTGCAGGTTAAGGGCATTGCTGAAGGGCCCAACAGAGCAGAGTCTCTATTGGCATTTATATATCCCCATTATCCTCTGATGAAGGGTAGGGTAGGGTAGGGGCTGAAAGCTCAGGAATAAAAACTACTTTATGATACGTGATTCATTTTTCTCCCTTTGTGGATCTCCAGCTGCTAATATGCAAACTGTATCACAGACCTTCGCTTCCATGTATATTATATATATACACATGTGTGTGTGTATGTGTGTATATAGGAAGACCAAGCAAAGGTAATTCCATGCCAGGCCAGGGGGTGTCGGGGTGTACTAAACTTTCTCCTGTTATCTCTGCAGACCAGCCGCGGGAAAACCTGTCTGATTTAGAACAGAAGACATCACTTCCGGTTCCGGCGCCTAGAAGATTATCACTTCCGGCACCTACTCTGACTACTGAAGCACATCACTTCCGGTTCCCTTACATCACTTCCTGTCCTATCTCTTAAAACCGCCATCTTGACAAACCATTGTCAGTTCTGTTTTGGACTCGGTATAGAGAACATCTCTGTATTTAAAAAGACTCTTTTGCAGCCAGGAATAATATATGGGTGGCTGCCCCAAACCTTTTTAAGTGTGTCGAGTCTATTCATTTTACAATATATGTATATGTATATGTGTATGTGTATATATTTTTTATATTTCGGATACCCTAAAAAATGCGTTTGAATAAAGAGCAATGAATTGAAATCATACTGATGGCCAGGCCCCAGATCTCACCCCACTTGATTTTTATCTTTGGGGACATTTGAAGGCCATGGTGTATCAAGAAAAGATGAAACATAAATCATCTTAGGGAACGTATCACCAATGCCATTACAAGCATAACTCCAGCTGTGCTAATACGTGTTCATCAGCAGTGGCGGACACGTATTGAAATGTGTTTCCAAAACAATGGTAGTCATGTAGAGCATATTATATAAATAAAAATGGTTTTTCATAAAAAATGTTAATTTTCCTAAGTATGGAAACTTATGGCCCACCCTGTATATATGTATTATATAGTAAGGGAGTGCAGTGAGTGTGTACGCCTGATGAGCCCAGAATTAGGGCGAAACACGTGTCACGTACTCCTTGCATTATTTGACAGTAAACTATTTCAACCATTCTATGATCTGCTTCTCGCAAGTGAAGTAGGGCACCGTGGCAGATGTTAGCCGACTTGCTGACCAACCACAAGCGTTACCTGGTAGGTAACCACCCATACAATCAGATTGTGACACAGACTACGAATGCAATGAAATATTATATATATATATATATATATATATATATATATACACACACACACACACACACAAATGTACACATATATAAGGGTGAAAACACATGTTGTGAACTCTTTGTATTGTTTGCCAGATACTGTATCACATATTTATGATCTGCTTCTTGCAACCAAGAGGACATGGTGGACGTTTGCCAACTGACCAACCAACCACAAGTGCTACCTGGTAGGTAATCACCTGATAATCACATTGCGATTCAGACTTGATACACTCTCACAAAACGTAAGGATCCAGGGTAAGAAAAAAGAAATGCTAATCTAAATCTAAAACTTCCCTGCTGTGCCGTCCAGAGAGGCTCACTTGTACAAATTTATCACTGGACACAACTTATTCTCCATGTTGAAAACAGAATCAGACTGGCTAAATAATTCTTCAGTTAGATCAGCTGACGACTCCTTAATGAAATCCATACAAAAAAAAAAAAAAAAAAGTAGTTTGAAAATCATTTGCAATTGTTTCTGGAAAAAGCTCAGAAACTCATTAAATTCAATCTAACCACAAAATTGGGGCGCAGCACTGCATAAATTCCTTCAGAAAATGTTCTCCAGCTGCCCCCAGTGCTGAATAAATACAAGAATAACACAAAAAGAGCCCACCAGGGATAGGTTTTCATTCTGGTATGTCCAGCGTTGCAATTCAATGGATGAATAAATAAAGATGTAACACAATGTAATAAGTATATATATATATATATATATATATATATATATATATATATATATATATATATATATATATATATATATTTATATAATGTAATATGAGTATTAATATCAAATGCTATGACTCATCCAAAACATACTACCATCAGTTTTTCAATAATAAATTTCAATGGGAATAGAAGTCCTAGTCAGGCACCCAACCACTTTCACAGAAATAACAAAACCACAACACTGTAGCAGAACTGCTTTTATGGGAGTTTAATATTTTAAGGAAGCCAGCTTACAAAACGTACAGGTAAGGCGCTTATTAAATGTACTGTATAAGTGAGCTCACCATATCAAGAAGGGCACTTATACACTAGGCCCTGCAATGGACTTAGCATGAACCTTGGATGTGTTTAATGCTGCCATGATTCAGTTATCCTCAATTAGATTAAGCAAGTTGGATAGTGTAATGTTACAGAGTCAGTCATAGCTCATAAATACTTGTTTAGGTACATCCACTTAAAATGCACAAACACCATCATCATGTCTGTCTGTCGGTCACTCAGAATAAATCAACTTGGCTATCAGTGGAATGATTTAGTTGAAATATGATACACTAATTCTTTAAGAAAAATTTGTCAGAAAAGTTAAGTTTTCCGGAATATGTCTAAAACACAGTGTGTACTGTACAACGTTTTTAAATATTCAAAAACTCCCATTTAGAAGCAGTGGTGAATTTCTGAATTTGCTTATTTTAAAACAGACAACTGTTCTGTGTGACCGCAATTACTGCTTTACTCTTTAAAATCTATCTTTAGAATGGTTAATTAAAACTTGTTATATTGTCCCCCTTTCCACGTCTAATAGCCACGGGGAAACAAATCCAAAATAAAGATGTTGAAACAACAGCACATGGGTGGGAATTTACTGCTAAATCAGTGGCTTGCATTAGCGGCCGGACTTTAGCACAGCTTTTAAGTCACACACGGATTCTTGTTTCACAAACTTTATGTTTTAAAAAATATGAGCTACAGCTAGTCATAGGCCCGTCACAACCAACAACTAACAATAGCAGATCAACTGATGCGATTTTTACATCAATCGAGTGTCTAGGTGGCTAATTCAGGCTCAACATGCTTATCTAAGCTTAGTTTTTAATTACCTGCTAAGACATGTACTGTATATTATGTACTCTACTAACACATGCAATTACATTCGGCTATGGCTGTTATTTTGAATAGACACACTAGTGCAATGATATTAATGCACAAAAATGTGATCTCTCTGTCTTTGAAGACACACAAATTAGTAATGCTGCAGTTTTAAAAGCAGTTAGCGAAGTCCCCATCTGAATGTCACACCATGCATACTTTTCTTACTTTTTTCATATCAGGAATTTCAATGCTTCCTCCCAGGGTACCCATTAAGTTTATTTTGAAATACGATTTTGAAATATCTGAGCGATATATATTTATTCAAATTTTTATTTACATATCGATTGACTGATTGGCTGTATTATTTGTCCTGCGAGTCTGTATCCTTGTTTTTGTGTTACTGCCGCTGTATGCATGTCAATGTTCCCTTGGAATCTAATCTAATATTTTCATAAAATATGGGCAACCTGTCAATGCAATGTTTAGTGCCGCTAGCTCACACCTCCACTCGTTTGAATGTTATCTGGTCACGGTCTATGTGTTGTTTGCATGTTCTCCCTGTGCCTTGGTGTTTTTCCTCCCCCTTGTGCCTTCCTGCTATATTTCAAGTCATGTTGGTAAGCTGTGGCAAGATGAGGGACAATGTATATGTGTGTGTGTGTGTGTGTGTGTGTGTTCTATGACCACTTAGCTCCCCACATCTTGTGCTTGAAGTTCCCAGAATAGGCTCCAGCTCCCCGTGATCAGAGGTTCAGAAAATATTCAGTAAATGCTTTACACCTGAAGTACCCAAAATCGGGTGGCACAGTGGGTAGCGCTGCTGCCTCGCAGTTAGGTGACCCGGGTTCACTTCCTGGGTCGTCCCTGCGTGGAGTTTGCATGTTCTCCCCGTGCCTGCGTGGGTTTCCTCCCACAGTCCAAAGACATGCAGGTTAGGTGCATTGGCGATCCTAAATTGTCCCTAGTGTGTGCTTGGTGTGTGGGTGCCCTGTGGTGGGCTGACACCCTGCCCAGGATTTCTTTCCTGCCTTGTGCCCTGTGTTGGCTGGGATTGGCTCCAGCAGACCTCCGTGACCCTGTAGTTAGGATATACAGTGATCCCTCGCTATATTGTGCTTCGTCTTTCGCGGCTTCACTCCATCACGGATTTTAAATGTAAGCATATGTGAATATATATCGCGGATTTTTCACTGCTTCGTGGATGTCTGCAGTCTACGGTACGTGTGCTTCCTCAGTTGATTTGCCCATTTGAATTCAAACAAGGGACGCTATTGGCGGATGGCTGAGAAGCTACCCAATCAGAGCATGCGTTCCCATCACGATGTTCCTTACACGCAAAACACTTCCTTAGTACGCCTTCAGTGGAAGACGACGACGACGGCGGTGCTACACAGTCGCCTGAAGAGGCTCCTTTAGAACAGCTGTGACAGTGCAGTAAATGTCATCGTTATCTGACAAGTTGGTGAGTACCCAAAACTATTTTTCTACGTACTTAGTACATGTATGTACGTTTATTGTAACTGTGCACACATTTTATACAATTTTTTCCTTGCATTGTAGGTATTTATTGCCGGTGGCCTGTCTATCATAATGGCTGTAACAAATGTGATATCGGAGACGCACTACAGTATCTTTAAAATAACATTTTGGTTTTATGTACAGCATTTACATGTTATAGATTTTTCACGTATTTTTATATTACCTACTCAATTACAATATGTTTAAAACTGTATTACGTATTAAATAAAACTCCTCAATGATATACAATACATGTGTTTACATAAATAATTTCAACGAATCTTACCTAATAACTAAGAGAATATAAAGGGTTTATGCTGTATAACTGTACGGGGAATATTTATAAACCATGTGGGAGAGTTTATAAGGACTTAAAATATACTGTATAAAAAATAACCATATAAACATATGGTTTCTACTTCGCGGATTTTCTTATTTCGCGGGTGGCTCTGGAACGCAACCCCCGCGATGGAGGAGAGATTACTGTAGCGGGTTGGATAATGGATCGATGGATGGGTGTACCCAAAATCCCAATAAAAATACATTTTTACGTACCAAGCATCTAGCAGGTGTTCTGACAAATGGCACGTGTTGCTTAAATAGGAATGACACAAGCCATGAGACGACAATGTAGAAACATCCCTCCTTTCCACACAGCTTTTGGTAATCAAAAGCATCCATTTTTTCGTTCTACACTCATTCTTAAAGTATTTATGTTCCTCTCAGCAGGACATCAAAAGAAAGACCTAATAATGACGTTAAGCACACCCTGGCCCCAAACCCTACACATGTTAAATTCTTAATCTTTTACAGATTTATTTGATTTAGTCCTTTAATCACCAGAATGAGTGAACAAAGTGAGCCAAGATTCTTGACTTGGCTTACATAAAAGTGACATCGAGGGATCTGACTGCAAAAGTGCTGCTTAGATCACACAATTATTATTATTATTATTATTTTTTTTTTTTTTTAAATAAATGAAACAGTTAACATCTGATTGCTTCTGAAAGCAAAATGAGTAAAGGTGTCTACCTAAAGATAACCTATGCCTGAACAAAAAAAAAAACTCAATTAAGTTAAAACGAAGGAAACTGCCAGGATAGCCACTGCTGGGCAAGAAAGTGAAGGTTAAAACAAGGTCCACTTCACCCACCACCCAGGTCCACGGGTGTGCAGCAGATTGATACGGACACTAAGCCACGCAACAGAAAGTCTGAGAAGGAACCAATTATAGAACGAAGAGTAAGGTAATTAGGGTGGTGGCAGAGAGGCACCAGTGCCCACTGCAGTGACACATAAGCCAAGGAAGAATATCCCATCTCCGTACAGACTGGCTCAGAATTCAAAGAAAGGGTTCTGAAGCTAAATACTTTACCACCATGCCTCCCTTCAGGCCATGTATTTGGGATGTCGGAGGTAAACTCACAGAGGAACAGGGAGAGCATGTAAGCTCCCACACAGAAAGTGGCTGGCCTGGGATTTGAACTCAACATCTAGGAGCTGTGAGGCAGTAGCCCAAACCACTGCACCACCATGCCACCCATCGACACCCATCAATGAGTCTGCCAGGTTCATTCCAGTTCCATTCATCAGCTTGTAGGAGGACCAAAGCCTATCTTACTAGCAATGGGCATAATGCAGGCCAAACCTGGACGGGCCACTGTCTCTCTCTCTTCAGTTCAGTCATGATGGCACTGACCTTTCACTTGTTTATCCTTCCTGAGACAGCAGAACATGAACCCAAGGGTCTCAATTACAGAACAGCCTTGTCTGCTGCTGTACCAATGGAGTTCTCTATTAGTTTCACTTGCTAAAAGGGTGTTTTGTAATCCGGCCATCAACACGACTAAGAAACACACTATTTGTGGCTTTTATGTCACACACTGTTTAAATAAATTCAGTTACTCATAAGAATATGGCAGTTTTTGTGTTACACTAAATGGACAAATTTTAAATTTGTAATCGGCACTTAACAGTCAGTCATGCTCTTTTCAAGCCATCATTCAAACAGCTTAATAAATGGTTTGCCAATCCCTCACACCCCACATTCCATCCTGTCCCCACACCCTTCTGCCTCTTCCAGCTGAAAGGGAAATTATTTTACAATCCATCCCTGAAGTAATCAGGATTCAGATGTCAAAGTAGAAGTTCACCCCCCAAGCCCTCGGAGTCAAAGAGCTATTTTTGAAAATGAAAAGCTGGCCTGAATCAGCTCTCCAGATAAACCTTTTGAGACAGTTGATGGAGGCAGATGCTCCAGTGACGAGTTTCAGAATTCAGGTTTTCAAGGAGGACATTCTCCTGTTTGTTAGCCTGAAGTGGATTCCTATTCATAGTAACATGGTACGTACATTTTGCAGCGGCTCCTGGTATGGAGGCAGTGTAGTCAGCTGGGACTCGGAGTGATACAGGGAGAAGCCTTTCCGCAGGGTCTTGAAATCTCCTGAGCTGCTCTGCTGTAAAACAAAGACATCACTTGCTTCATTATATGTTTAGTATTCTCCTTGTTTACTAGGGGTTATCACAGGCAGCACTGGACAGGACTTTATCAGGTTATATTATGTCCCATTATCTTAGCCCACCTCCCCAAAAGTACACTTAGGGTTTCATTTTGTGTTTATGCCATTAATTTTCTAAATATTAAATACACATACAACAAAACCTATCAAATAAATTTCTGTTTTCTGATTGCGATCAGAGGACCAAAATATGCACATGAATAACAGGCATAAAGGGAACCAAACGTTTTGGCATTCCAGTTTAAATCCAGTTCATAGTAACAATTATTTTTACCGGCACAGTAATGGAGTGCTTAATTTTGCTGCCTCACAGCTCCAATACCTTGGTTTTGAATCTCAGCCAGGTCACCGTCCGAGTGGAGTTTCAATGGCCGCATTTACGCTACCAGATCTCGATGCTCGATGTGTAAGGTGTCTGAGCGTTTATATGCATATTCAGCCAATGTGGATTGTAAACGTTTTGACCTAATGATGCATATAAGGCACAAAAATGTAACCCCACATATTTTTTTCTGCTGATGTTCTTCAGCTTTCTACATTTTAGAAGAAGAACACGTTTTCTAACTACGGTGAGTCAGCATAGTGTAAAAACAAATTTTAAATTTTGTGAACAATAACTGTTCACTTTGTCCACCATGATTGTTACATGTTCCTTGATGCCCAACAATAACATAATCCAGCCACATCCATAATTTGATCTGACTGTTCAAACTCGGAAAGGATATGGACCATTAGAACCAAGTATCATGTACAAAGGTGGCCTGTATTTGTTGTCCCAAAAATATACCATGTAGTTTTGGGTACTGAATTCCGATATGTGTTGAACACTTCTGGAGAAAGTTAAATCAACGTGCAGAATGGTAGTTTAAGCGCGGCCCATGTTCTCCTCGTGTCTGTGTGGTTTATGGTCCCACATTCTAAAGTCATGGAGTCAAGTGGAGATCCGAAGTTTATGAGTGATTGGGTCCTGCAGTTGACTGACACTAGTCCAGGGCTGGCTCCTGCTTTACACTGTGCTCAGTACTTTGGGCATGGGCTGAACCTAAAGTAGATGACACAGATTTGAAAATGAGACATTATAAAGATTTGTTTTGGGAACAGTACAGAATTCAAGTGAGAATATGTTCACGATGCTGTTATAAATATTTCTAAACTGACTTTTGACTCCATGGTATGAACATTATGTGGATGAGACATAAAGGTTCCACACTCTTTATTGTCTGAACTTGTTATATTTTGTACATACACGTATGTGCTAGCGCCTTGTGTATTCCTAAGGCAATGACGTCACTTGACAGTAAGCAGTTGTGGTACTTCCTAGTCTCATCAGAACAATAAGTAATCAGCCTCAAGCTTGGACCATGAAGCAAAACACAAGATTTTACTATTTTTTTTTTTTTGACAGCTTTGGTCAAAAATCGATAAAATACTGCATCATCCATGGGATTAATTGAATTTTGCATTTCGAGCTTTCCCAAATTTAATGACTGATTTGACATCCCTACGATTATAATAGGCTGCTGACATTCACAAATATGAAACAGCTAAGGGCCAGGGACCTCAGAATGGATAGAAGACTTTCCCATCATCAGTGACTGTCACAGAGACCTCCATTAGATTCCACAATCTGATTTACACCGTATTGCATCGTACTTGTAGAACACCTAGGCAGTGGGCTGGGTGGTCATCAAGATCAGCATGGACAGACACAGAAAAGATTAGGTTCATAGATTTGTTATACTCATGACTGACACAAGAAGGGTAAACTTTGGGTTTGCCATAGAGGGTGACCACCTGACCGTAGTGACCTACTGAAGAATTTTGACACGGAGAATGCTTTGATGAAGTGTCCATAAGGCACATACACAACTGAATGTGTCAGACAATAGTACATCATCTGTTTTCATGAGGCCAGCCTTTTTTATTATTATTATTACTAGACAAAGAGCCCGTTTCGACAACGTAAGATGAAACGGGCACGAGTGGAATAGTATAATATATAATAAGTATAAGCACCACAAACCTGATATAGGTGTATTGAATGAATGCGTAATTAGGCCTCGAGCTGTAGTCGAAATCGCCTATCAGGCCTCTAGAGCTTTAATCGAAGTCGCCTTTCTCTTTGAATTTTCGCGGCCGTAAATCCGCCGCCTGCCGCGATGTTGGTCTCAAAGTTTTTCGGACATGCGCAGAAGGTGACGTGCGCATTCCGCACCACAAACCTGATATAGGTGTATTGAATGAATGCGTAAGTAGGCATCGAGCTGTAGTCGAAATCGCCTTTCAGGCCTCTAGAGCTTTAATCGAAGTCGCCTTTCTCTTTGAATTTTCGCGGCCGTAAATCCGCCGCCTGCCGCGATGTCGGTCTCGTAAAGTTTTTCGGGCAGCTGCGCAGAAGGCGACTGCGCATTCGGCTTCGGACATGCGCAGAAGGTGACGTGCGCAGAAGGCGACGTGCGCATTCCGCACCACAAACCTGATATAGGTGTATTGAATGAATGCGTAAGTAGGCATCGAGCTGTAGTCGAAATCGCCTTTCAGGCCTCTAGAGTTTTAATCGAAGTCGCCTTTCTCTTTGAATTTTCGCGCCCGTAGTCGCCTTTCTCTTTGAATTTTCGCGGCCATAAATCCGCCGCCTGCCGCAATGTCGGTCTCGTAAGGTTTTCCAGGCAGCTGCGCATTCGGCATCGGACATGCGCAAAAGGCGACGTGCGCAGAAGGCGACTGTGCATTCGGCTTCGGACGGACGTGAGTGTGTGAGGAAACTGGCGAATTATGTATTAAGATTATGCTCATTAAACTAAACCATGTGGACAGAAGACAAACACACCTGACTCAAAAAACATGGATGTAGGGAGAACTGAGACATGGTAGAATATGAAAACTCCTCTCAAACAGTGACCAGGCTGAGATTTTAACTCCAGGAGCTGCTAACCACCATCTTTTTGTACTCTCCGTCATTACTGTATATAGCAAGAAGTTCTGATTATCCTATTGGCAAAAAGAACACACTAAAAATAAACATTAATAATTCATTTAAAACAAAAAACCCAAGACAGATACCCACTTCTATAAAACACTTCAGAGACCTAATGTTTGAATAATCAGCACACTGGGATATATCGCTTACTACTGGGCTCCATCTTTTCATTTTTTGCATGTTAATCTCAATTATATTCCAATTAATCTACCTTCTGAGTTGTAAAATATGTCTATTAGCAAGCTGGTGGCCTGTTATTACAGTATATCCTTAATTCTTTGGCAGACACCTTTACCAAAAGATGAAGATAAAGTATAATGGTTTATTAAGCATTTATTTTCACAATTGGAGCACATGCAGGTTGACTTTCTCAAGGTGACCCAGTGAGTTGTCATCGGGGATTGAACTGGCAACCCTGAAGGTTTAAAAAAAGCATTGGGGCAGAGGTAACTAACAAAGCAGTAACAGATAAACCCATCAGATAAAGATTACTGGGCAAGCTGGGCTAGATGTGCATTTTTGAATGAAATGCCCCACTGTCTGTTTAAAGCTCAAGTCAAAGCTAAAATTACAGGCAACTAAGCCCCATTCAGTTAGACCACAGTCGCCTCTCTTTTAGTGAACCCATCAGACTTTATCTCGCTTCTTTCCTATAAATCTGAAGATTAAGGCTGGACAGCTCTGACTAACACCACACTGAACAGATCACTGCAGTTATCCCCCATTAAAAAAAAAAAGTTCTCAAGCACTTCAGTCAGTTAAAATGAACAATATAACAGCTCATAAAATTAAGGCCAAACAGAGGGGGCAACCAAAGTCGTACGTGCTGCCTGGTGCCTAGTCTTCAGTGCTCTACATCTCTAACTGGGTGGTTTCAAACAGCTGCATTTCATCAAGCGGCAGCCCCATAAGCCAGCTTATTCATCAAGATCAAGAGCTGAGCATCCATAATATTGGTCCAAGGCTCCGAGGGTCCAAGTGGCCCCACTAGGGCTATTAATCTTTTGCGCAGGCTTCAAAGTCAAGTGGACAGTGTGAATTACTGTGCCAGAGAGCCCCATTCCATTCATGACCCCTGGCGCAGGCCAGAAGAAGTAATACCGACTGAATAAGGGGACTACATTGCCAATGACCTGTAAACACTTACAACTAAATGAAATGCAGCACCACAAGGAAATGACACTGAACTCCTAATGCAACACGCTGCTAACCAAATGAAACATTTTCTTCAAAACTGTGAATAAGGAATTTTGTTTCTCTTTTTCTTTTCAAGAGAACCTTTGAACTCCTGGTCTCATGGAACAAAAATGCAAAGGTAAAACAATCCTTTTATTGTTGGGATTCTTTTAAATGTTTTAATATTTTCAATGAGGAAAAATATTTTAATTCTTACCATATTTCTAGATAACAGCATGATGTTCCGATAAGAAGTGCTGAGAAGAAACAAACATTTCTTGTCCTCCAAACACAGGTGTTAGAAATGCAGTGTATGTTTCTTACAAAAACCCGTAAAGAACAGCCTGACAACAATCACTCGAGATTTAGAAATCTCATCCTAGCCTAGAGGAAGCAGTTGAGATGGTGTGGGCATGTAGTTCAGATGACAATGGCCGGGCGGGGGACCCGAGGGCAGAATCCAGAGATGCCTGATAGGAGTTACTGAGAAGTAACAAAAGAATAAATGTTTCTCGTTTCACTTGAAGACAGAAAACATTTGTAGCCCCAACGTTACTTCCACTCCTTTTATTGTGGAAATCCCAATTCTTTCAGCAGACTATTATATTTTTATGGAACTATTCTAATTCTAATTATACAGTACAGTGCAACATTTAAGAGTAGTCGGGAGCCCTGTAATTAACCTTCTGGACCCTCTGGAAGACTGAAAATCTAAAAACATGTTCCGGTGTTGTACAGGTGCTGGTCATAAAATTAGAATATCATGACAAAGTTGATTTATTTCAGTAATTCCATTCAAATAGTGAAACTTGTATATTAGATTCATTCATTACACACAGACTGATGTATTTCAAATCTTTATTTCTTTTAATGTTGATGTTTATAACTGACAACTAATGAAAGTCCCAAATTCAGTATCTCGGAAAATTAGAATATTGTGAAAAGGTTCAATATTGAAGACACCTGGTGCCACACTCTAATCAGCTAATTAACTCAAAAGCCTTTAAATGGTCTCTCAGTCGAGTTCTTTAGGCTACACAATCATGGGGAAGACTGCTGACTTGACAGTTGTCCAAAAGACGACCATTGACACCTTGCACAAGGAGGGCAAGACACAAAAGGTCATTGCTAAAGAGGCTGGCTGTTCACAGAGCTCTGTGTCCAAGCACATTAACAGAGAGGCGAAGGGAAGGACAAGATGTGGTAGAAAAAAGTGGACAAGCAATAGGGATAACCGCACCCTGGAGAGGATTGTGAAACAAAACCCATTCAAAAATGTGGGGGAGATTCACAAAGAGTGGACTGCAGCTGGAGTCAGTGCTTCAAGAACCACCACGCACAGACGTATGCAAGACATGGGTTTCAGCTGTCGCATTCCTTGTGTCAAGCCACTCTTGAACAAGAGACAGCGTCAGAAGCGCCTCGCCTTTGGACTGCTGCTGAGTGGTCCAAAGTTATGTTCTCTGATGAAAGTAAATTTTGCATTTCCTTTGGAAATCAAGATCCCAGAGTCTGGAGGAAGAGAGGAGAGGCACAGAATCCACGTTGCGTGAGGTCCAGTGTAAAGTTTCCACAGTCGGTGATGGTTTGGGGTGCCATGTCATCTGCTGGTGTTGGTTCATTGTGTTTTCTGAGGTCCAAGGTCAACGCAGCCGTCTACCAGGAAGTTTTAGAGCACTTCATGCTTCCTGCTGCTGACGAACTTTATGGAGATGCAGATTTCATTTTCCAACAGGACCTGGCACCTGCACACAGTGCCAAAGCTACCAGTACCTGGTTTAAGGACCATGGTATCCCTGTTCTTGATTGGCCAGCAAACTCGCCTGACCTTAACCCCATAGAAAATCTATGGGGTATTGTGAAGAGGAAGATGCAATACGCCAGAGCCAACAATTCAGAAGAGCTGAAGGCCACTATCAGAGCAACATGGATTCTCATAACACCTGAGCAGTGCCACAGACTGATGCCGACTGATGCCGACTCCATGCCACGCCGCATTGCTGCAGTAATCCAGGCCAAAGGAGCCCCAACTAAATATTGAGTGCTGTACATGCTCATACTTTTCATGTTCATACCTTTCAGTTGGACAACATTTCTAAAATTCCTTTTTTTGCATTGGTCTTAATTGATATTCTAATTTTCCGAGATACTGAATTTGGGACTTTCATTAGTTGTCAGTTATAATCATCAACATTAAAAAAGAAATAAACACTTGAAATACATCAGTCTGTGTGTAATGAATTAATCTAATATACAAGTTTCACTTTTTGAATGGAATTACTGAAATAAATCAACTTTGTCATGATATTCTAATTTTATGACCAGCACCTGTATATACCCGCTAATGGGGTAGCAGGCTCAAGTACCCCTTGCAGCATGTAATTTCAGAGTTTTCTAGGTTAGATAAAAATTTTGAAATGTGAAAATACGTTCTACGTATATCCACCTTAATAAAAGAATAAGTGTGTATCAGTGTCTCTGTCCGGTTGCTATGTCTCTGTCATTCCAAAAGATGGCACACCACAAACATCTGTAGCAATAAAATGCACTGCATTTGTCATTCCACCAGATGCCACATCAGAAACCTTAACATTGCTTTAGCGAATCCTATACTAAATGGCATATAACAGAGACATATGCATTGCATTTGTCATTCCAACAGATGGTGCATCACAAAACATTTGTAGTAATGCATTTTACTACTAATAATGTTTGTGATCTGCCATCTGTTGGAATGACAAGTGCAATGCACTTTATTACTATATGCATTACAAAATACAACCCAATACACTTTAGTCATATCGTCTCATAATTTCCTTCTCCTTAAATTGAAAATGTTTTGAGAATGTGAGAGATGTTTGGTGACAAAGAATAAATTGGAATCCCGTGTACAGTAGCTGTTAGTGCCTGATTAGCTCTTACAGACGCCTGAGAGAGATGATGGATAGCGCAAACTGTGATAGTGACAGTGTTCACAATGCAGAGGAACATAACTTTGGCCTTTCTCACATTCACACATACAGTGGTGTGAAAAACTATTTGCCCCCTTCCTGATTTCTTATTCTTTTGCATGTTTGTCACACAAAATGTTTCTGATCATCAAACACATTTAACCATTAGTCAAATATAACACAAGTAAACACAAAATGCAGTTTTTAAATGATGGTTTTTATTATTTAGGGAGAAAAAAAATCCAAACCTACATGGCCCTGTGTGAAAAAGTAATTGCCCCCTGAACCTAATAACTGGTTGGGCCACCCTTAGCAGCAATAACTGCAATCAAGCGTTTGCGATAACTTGCAATGAGTCTTTTACAGCGCTCTGGAGGAATTTTGGCCCACTCATCTTTGCAAAATTGTTGTAATTCAGCTTTATTTGAGGGTTTTCTAGTATGAACCGCCTTTTTAAGGTCATGCCATAGCATCTCAATTGGATTCAGGTCAGGACTTTGACTAGGCCACTCCAAAGTCTTCATTTTGTTTTTCTTCAGCCATTCAGAGGTGGATTTGCTGGTGTGTTTTGGGTCATTGTCCTGTTGCAGCACCCAAGATCGCTTCAGCTTGAGTTGACGAACAGATGACTGGACATTCTCCTTCAGGATTTTTTGGTAGACAGTAGAATTCATGGTTCCATCTATCACAGCAAGCCTTCCAGGTCCTGAAGCAGCAAAACAACCCCAGACCATCACACTACCACCACCATATTTTACTGTTGGTATGATGTTCTTTTTCTGAAATGCTGTGTTCCTTTTACGCCAGATGTAACGGGACTTTGCCTTCCAAAAAGTTCAACTTTTGACTCATCAGTCCACAAGGTATTTTCCCAAAAGTCTTGGCAATCATTGAGATGTTTCTTAGCAAAATTGAGACAAGCCCTAATGTTCTTTTTGCTTAACAGTGGTTTGCGTCTTGGAAATCTGCCATGCAGGCTGTTTTTGCCCAGTCTCTTTCTTATGGTGGAGTCGTGAACACTGACCTTAATTGAGGCAAGTGAGGCCTGCAGTTCTTTAGACGTTGTCCTGGGGTCTTTTGTGACCTCTCGGATGAGTCGTCTCTGCGCTCTTGGGGTAATTTTGGTCGGCCGGCCACTCCTGGGAAGGTTCACCACTGTTCCATGTTTTTGCCATTTGTGGATAATGGCTCTCACTGTGGTTCGCTGGAGTCCCAAAGCTTTAGAAATGGCTTTATAACCTTTACCAGACTGATAGATCTCAATTACTTCTGTTCTCATTTGTTCCTGAATTTCTTTGGATCTTGGCATGATGTCTAGCTTTTGAGGTGCTTTTGGTCTACTTCTCTGTGTCAGGCAGCTCCTATTTAAGTGATTTCTTGATTGAAACAGGTGTGGCAGTAATCAGGCCTGGGGGTGGCTACGGAAATTGAACTCAGGTGTGATACACCACAGTTAGGTTATTTTTTAACAAGGGGGCAATTACTTTTTCACACAGGGCCATGTAGGTTTGGATTTTTTTTCTCCCTAAATAATAAAAACCATCATTTAAAAACTGCATTTTGTGTTTACTTGTGTTATATTTGACTAATGGTTAAATGTGTTTGATGATCAGAAACATTTTGTGTAACAAACATGCAAAAGAATAAGAAATCAGGAAGGGGGCAAATAGTTTTTCACACCACTGTAACTAACCAGAGCTACAGTAATGTCTGTGGCAGGGTAGCAAACTGGTTCAAGGCACTTGATTACTTTAATCCAGTCGATGAAATTGTGTTGCACAAACAGCCTGTGCCATAAAAGTTGTGTGTGATGCTAGTTTGAAGCATTATTTCAGCTGAAGTGTGAATCACAAACTTGAGGACATCAGTGGAAATTAATTGGAAGTACATTTAAGACGGAGGACAGGAAGCCCTTCTTTATACAAAGAGTTGTGGGATTCTACAACAAAACACCAAGACATGGTATGGTGTTAAAGCAGAACCCCTGACAACCTTTAAGAAAGTGTCTGGATGAGTTATTGGGACGGTTGAGCTATTATAATTCATTACATTTATATAGCGCTTTTCTCAGTACTCAAAGTGCTATCCACACAGGGAGGAACCGGGAAGCGAACCCACAATCTTCCACAGTCTCCTTACTGCAAAGCAGCAGCACTACCACTGCGCCATATTAGCTGAACAAAACGGGCTAGACGGAGTGAATGGTCTCTTCTCGTTTGTGTTTTGCTTGTATATTAATGTGTGATGCCATCTGCTTAATTAAGATATGTAAAACCTAAATGATACTCTGTGGCACCACAGTAAGATTTCCATGTTCATCAGCTAACACTGGAGCATCAGTGCGACTCCTTGTTCATCATAGTGTATTTCATACACTGGTTTCAATATAGTGGATATGAGGGTATAAAAATAATAAAGTATAAGTAATATAATAAATCATAATAATACAGATAAATTGTTGAGATGGCACAAAGCAACAAAAATGTTTTTTTCTGGTCTCTCCACATGGCAAAGGGAAGCTGCTAAGGAACACTAGGGACGGTAAACTCGTGTAACATAACTGATGGTGTGTTTTGGTGCGTCTTTACACAGAATATATGAAGTATTTTTTTTTAATGTATTTACAGTAATCCCTCGCTATATCGCCTTTCGCGGCGTCACTCCATCGCGGATTTTATATGTAAGCATATTTAAATATATATCGCGGATTTTTCGCTGCTTCGCGGGTTTCTGCGGACAATGGGTCTTTTAATTTCTGGTACATGCTTCCTCAGTTGGTTTGCCCAGTTGATTTCATACAAGGGACGCTATTGGCAGATGGCTGAGAAGCTACCCAGCTTACTTTTCTCTCTCTCTTGCGCTGACTTTCTCTGATCCTAACATAGGGGGTGTGGAGCAGGGGGGCTGTTCGCACACCTAGAGGATACGGACGCTCGTCTAAAAATGCTGAAAGATTATCTTCACGTTGCTATCTTTTGTGCAGCTGCTTCCTGAAACGACATGCTGCACGGTGCTTCGCATACTTAAAAGCTCGAAGGGCACGTATTGATTTTTGATTGAAAAACAAACTCTGTCTCTCTCTCTCTCTTTGTCTGCTCCTGACGGAGGGGGTGTGAGCTGCCGCCTTCAACAGCTTTGTGCCGCGGTGCTTCGCATACTTAAAAGCCAAACAGCCCTATTGATTTGTTTGCGTTTCTCTATCTATGTGACATTCTCTGCTCCTGACGCGCACTCCTTTGAAGAGGAAGATATGTTTGCATTCTTTTAATTGTGAGACGGAACTGTCATCTCTGTCTTGTCATGGAGCACAGTTTAAACTTTTGAAAAAGAGACAAATGTTTGTTTGCAGTGTTTGAATAACGTTCCTGTCTCTCTACAACCTCCTGTGTTTCTGCGCAAATCTGTGACCCAAGCATGACAATATAAAAATAACCATATAAACATATGGTTTCTACTTCGCGGATTTTCTTATTTCGCGGGTGGCTCTGGAACGCAACCCCCGTGATAGAGGAGGGATTACTGTATTTGAACAGCGGCCATAGAATATAATTGATTCTACAGGTGTGCTGCAGATTGCCTGTGTTAGACATTTATCTACATTATGACAAGTATGAACGATACCTTAATAACTCTTTCGGGGCTGATGTCGACTTTTGTCAAAAGGAGGGGTTGACGTTGGTAATCAACTGAAAGCGTTACATTTTAGTTGGACTCTCTTTGCTAGGAGGAAAGTTAGCTTCATTGGTTTGACTGAGATTCATTGCACTTGCGTGAGTAGCAAGGAGAAAACAACGGCAAAAACGGCATTGATATCTGGCAAGAGATTAAAGCGAATGCGTAAAGCAAAATATTCCATGGACGACGTTTTGCATATTATCGCTGTAATCGACGCTGACTTGTCGGACTCCAATTTTGATAAGTAATCCAAAATGAATACGATGTACCAGCATCAGCTGATCATTCCCCAGCTGATGGCGGTGCTGAAGAGGTTCATGTAGTTGACATGCCTATGGCAACACTGGCATAGGAGGACCACCACTTGCAATGACAAGATGTGCAAACCAGATTGTGCAGCACTGCGACAAACTGGCAATCACAGCACACAGCAACAGACATTTTATGTTGATTTCGGCATTTCTTTGTCTGCTTTTCATAAAACTGTGTTTTTTCGGAAAAAAAAAATATAATTCAGCCCCCAAGAAGTTAAAACTGCTGTACAAGCTGATCTTCTGGGGTAACACAGGGGCTGGGAAGGCATGCGGCCTTCAGGCAGCACCATTCCAGACAAAACAAAAAAAAAACCCTAAAATGGACCCAAGCACACCAGCCTCTGCTGCCCTTGAAGCCTTATGTTGGAACGGCTTTGCAGACTTTGCTGTTCAATGAGGGTTATGGGATGGAAACCCATCGAATGCCTTGTAGATGCAGCTTCCAACCTCTTGCTCCATGTCTGCCTCGTACTTGTTAGAGGAACATGCACTCTGCGTTTCCCTGGGGCTGCCTGGTTTACTCAGGAGATCTGCTAGACGTCCCATCGTCGTGTGCCAGGATATTCCAGCTGCACGCCTGGAAGGCAATGGTCAAACAACGAATGACCCCGTAAATTGTGCAGGGACCATTCAACTGTAAGCATCCCAAATGAAGTGAAGTACCGCAGTGAAGTGGACGGGACCATACCCCCCCCCCCCCCCCAGGACATCCGTGACCGAGACAGGAAGCGACACCATCTGTTGGTAAATAGGACACCAGCACAGACTGAGCAGTGGATTTTGTGGAAAGGACAGTGGCCGTTCTGCCTTAATACAGCCCTTTCCTTATACTTTAACTAGGTGGACACTTACAGAGCTGTAGCAAACAAAAAAACTTCCTCAGAATTTAATTTTAAAATTGGCTCCGAAGAATCTGGGGGACACACTGTGGTTAATACAGACGACTCTGATCCAGTTACTGCATTTTGCCAATTCATTTCAAGACGTCATGAAGAGAACCAGCCACCCTGTCAGTCTCCTCACTTGCACAGATCAGCTACTTGATAAACAAGGTAGCATTTAGTGACATTCATCCCAATGTAATACTGGACATTTACTTTAGAACATTATAAATATTTGTAAAATGACCAACAAACAGTCAGCTATCCACATTCGAGCCTCCCTCACCGATTCTTCGTCAGCTGAAGTGGAGATGCCAGTTGCGGAGAACTGCAAATTTAGGCAGCACATGACACATTAAGTCATATGATGGCACTGCTCTAGCAGAAAATAAAATGATGTTAGCCGACCTGATCACACAATCTTGGGATGCGTGCAGATCCAGGGTAACATCCTAGGCGGGGGGAAACAATGAGGGCAAAGATTTAACATACAGTATGCATTACTATTCTGTATCACAATGCTGTTAGAATTTCCACAGAGCTCATCCTGAAACTCACGTCTCTGGTGAGGATTTGTCGGGGCAGGCATGAACAGGGATGCCGTTCTCTTTTCTTTTGTGCTGTGATGAGAAGACTTGGGACAGGCAGTTCATGCAGAAACGCATCTTTGTGACTCCACTTTTTACCCACTGGAGAATTCCCCCTTGGCAGTGCTAAAAGAAGAAGCTGAAGGTCACCAGCACATCTACGTCTGACTGTTGAACGGAAAATCAAACTGATATTCAGGAAAACAAAACTGAGGAGAAAACGGATGAAGCACGTCTACACATCATCATTTCCAAACTACACAGACTTGTGCGATTCTTCCAAACTTTCTTTTTTGTTTTTAAAACCACTTTTCTGGCTCATTCCTTGATTTGTATCGGTTTGATACAGCTGCCTTCTCACCTGGGAAAGAAGACTGGGTGCACGGGAACAGCATGTCCTTGTACTTCAGTAAGATGAAGTCTGTGCGACTCTTAAACAATCAAGATGGTGCAAGCGGACGTCATCAGTGCGGGTTGTCCAGCATGAGCCCACTACTTTTGTGCCTATTTTATTTTATTCTTCCCTAAAATATGAGAAAATCATAAGGCACTGTATCTATTTATTATTACACAAAATACATTTTGGGGGCTTCCAAATTAATACAAAAACCTTACTGCCTATCTCATTCTTAAGAATGCCAAATTACTTTTGAACACACTACCATCACCTAAGCTCATCATGCCTATCCAAAATCAAACTGACACTCCAAAGTGGATTCTGTGCCACCGTCCCCTCAGTTTTATAACCTCTCCTCTATGGCTGAATCGCTGGGAAACCTGTGCCATGTGTGCATGTTCTCCCTGTCTCTCTGTGTGTGTGTGTGTGTGTGTGTTATCTTCTGAGGACTCTATTTGTTCTCCCTGTCTGTGTGTGTTATCTTCTGAGGACTCTATTTGTTCTCCCCATCTCTGTGTGTGTCTGTGTGTGTGTGTGTTATCTTCTGAGCACTCTATTTGTTCTCCCCGTCTGTGTGTGTGTGTGTGTTATCTTGTGAGGACTCTATTTGTTCTCCTTGTCTCTGTGTGTGTGTGTGTGTTATCTTGTGAGGATTCTATTTGTTCTCCCTGTCTCTGTGTGTATGTGTGTGTGTGTGTGTGTGTGTGTGTGTGTGTGTGTGTATCTTCTGAGCACTCTATTTGTTCTCCCCGCCTGTGTGTGTGTGTTGTTTTCTGAGGACTCTATTTGTTCTTTCTGTCTGTGTGTGTGTGTGTGTGTGTTATCTTCTGAGGACTCTATTTGTTCTCCCCGTCTCTGTGTGTGTGTGTTATCTTCTGAGGACTCTATTTGTTCTCCCCGTCTCTGTGTGTGTGTGTGTTATCGTGTGAGGACTCTATTTGTTCTCCCTGTCTCTGTGTGTGTGTGTGTGTGTGTGTATCTTCTGAGCACTCTATTTGTTCTCCCCGTCTGTGTGTGTGTGTTGTTTTCTGAGGACTCTATTTGTTCTTTCTGTCTCTGTGTGTGTGTTACCTTCTGAGGACTCTATTTGTTCTCCCCATCTGTGTGTGTGTGTGTGTTATCTTGTGAGGACTCTATTTGTTCTCCCTGTCTCTGTGTGTGTGTTACCTTCTGAGGACTCTATTTGTTCTCCCTGTCTCTGTGTGTGTGTGTGTTATCTTCTGAGGACTCTATTTGTTCTCCCTGTCCCTGTGTGTGTGTGTGTGTGTGTGTGTGTGTGTGTGTGTGTGTGTGTGTGTGTGTTACCTTCTGAGGACTCTATTTGTTCTCCCCGTCTGTGTGTGTGTGTGTTATCGTGTGAGGACTCTATTTGTTCTCCCCGTCTCTGTGTGTGTGTGTGTGTGTGTTATCTTCTGAGGACTCTATTCTGAGGACTCTATTTGTTCTCCCTGTCTGTGTGTGTGTGTGTGTGTTGTCTTCTGAGGACTCTATTTGTTCTCCCAGTCTGTGTGTGTGTGTGTGTGTGTTATCTTCTGAGGACTCTATTTGTTCTCCCTGTCTGTGCGTGTGTGTGTTATCTTCTGAGGACTCTATTTGTTCTCCCTGTCTGTGTGTGTGTGTGTGGTCTTCTGAGGACTCTATTTGTTCTCCCTGTCTGTGTGTGTGTGTGTGTGTGTGTTGTCTTCTGAGGACTCTATTTGTTTTCCCTGTATGTTACGTTGGTTGTCGAGTCCAACTGGCCCGGTGCGAGTCTGGGAGTTATGTTGACTGCACAGGGCAGCAGAACAATTTAGTTAGAAATTGAACTGGGAATTCAATCGTAATCAAAACAAGTGGTGGCGGATCATAAATGGGAAGTCAAAAAACAAATAAAGAAGGCTCGAACGAGAGGACAAGAACTTGAAAACCAATAAACACACACGTAACCAGAGCCAAAATGTTAATCTTAAACTGTACTCCAACCACAGAGCTAGAATTTGTTAACTAACAATAGTTCAAAACAACAAAAGAATTGTTTTAAGGTTTGGGTTGAACGCCCTGCCCGGGGTTTGTTTCCTGCCTTGCGCCCTGTCTTGGCTGGGATTGGCTCCAGCAGACCCCCGTGACCCTGTAGTTCGGATATAGCGGTTTGGATAATGGATGGATGGATGGATGGATGGGTTTGGGTTGAATCTAATCAAGGACAACCAGGAAGTGCCTGATGCCACCTTTATGCTCTTGACATAGATATGCTGTGCACCACACTTTCAGTTGACCTTGGATTGTCAACAATCCAAAAATACTCCTCTAAAATGGCATTGCTGGAGTGTGCTACTTATGTTAAGCAACAAAACAGATGTGACCATGAGATTCCTTGACCTCTACACTCCCTAAAACAAGGTGTAAACAATTTTAAGAAGTCAAGAAGAATTAAAAAAAAAATAAATCTAAAACAAACCAAAAAGCCTCCTCATGACAGGAGTGTGTGTGAGTGGGCTGTGCAATGGATTGGTGCCCAATGTTGACAGGATGGGCTCTGGTCCCCATGCAGCCATGAACTGCATTAAGTGAGTTTGAGAATGTGATGAGATGAGAAACTGGCCATGTGCAAGGCTGGGTGAGTTGGACTTGCAACAGACTGGTGTTTTTGGTAGGGTGTCCTAATGTCTTCTCTTTTCTTACTTGATTCATTGATTACTCAGTTAATAAGTTGTGTTTCACTTTGGGACCATGAAAATCTGGTGTTTCAACCAAGATTGGTTCCTGCCCAGTGCCAATGGTGCCAGGATCGGCTCCTATCTCCCCGAGTTAGGTTAAGCATATTTAAGAAAAAGAGTGTTCATTTCAACATTGGATTTTCACCACGTCAAGAGAGAGGCCAGAATTTAGAGTACAGTGTGGTGTAGTGACCGTGTCATTTAATACTGAAACACAAGGCTGTCAGTTCAATACCTTTGGATTTAAAGTGTGACCCTGAGCAGACCACTTACCCTGCATGTGCTCCAGTTAAATATGTATGTGAACAATTGTAAGTCAACAAGGATTAGGGCATCAGTCAAAGGTAAAGTTATTATTTGTTACATGTGACAAGCTAAATGCCTTACTTAAAAATACAAACAAACAAGACCAAGGTCAATTAAGCCCAAAGTAAGACAAATGTCCGAGGCAGCCACCTATTTAAAATAAATCATTAATCGTAAATGACTGTAAAGGACATCAAAAATACTCACCTTTTGGGAAACAAAACAGACTATTCATATAAACAACATATTTAACATCCCATCAGTCAAAAACTAAACATACTGTCATGACAGGCAGATAGATAGAATGAAAGACACTAGATACTGTAACAGACAGATTAAAAAACAGAATAAAATGCACTGTATAGTACGCAGAATGAAAAGCATAGATAGATAGATAGATAGATAGATAGATAGATAGATAGATAGATAGATAGATAGATAGATAGATAGATAGATAAAGATATACAGTGCATCTGGAAAGTATTCACAGCGCATCACTTTTTCCACATTTTGTTATGTTACAGCCTTATTCCAAAATGGATTAAATTCATTTTTTTCCTCAGAATTCTACACACAACACCCCATAATGACAACGTGAAAAAAGTTTACTTGAGGTTTCTGCACATTTATTAAAAATAAAAAAATTGAGAAAGCACATGTACCTAAGTATTCACAGTCTTTGCCATGAAGCTCGAAATTGAGCTCAGGTGCATCCTGTTTCCCCTGATCATCCTTGAGATGTTTCTGCAGCTTCATTGGAGTCCACCTGTGGTAAACTCAGTTGACTGGACATGATTTAGAAAGGCACACACCTGTCTATATAAGGTCCCACAGTTGACAGTTCATGTCAGAGCACAAACCAAGCATGAAGTCAAAGGAATTGTCTGTAGACCTCCGAGACAGGATTGTCTTGAGGTACAAATCTGGGGAAGGTTACAGAAACATTTCTGCTGCTTTGAAGGTCCCAATGAGCACAGTGGCCTCCATCATCCGTAAGTGGAAGAAGTTCAAAACCACCAGGACTCTTCCTAGAGCTGGCCGGCCATCTAAACTGAGCGATCGGGGGAGAAGGGCCTTAGTCAGGGAGGTGACCAAGAACCCGATGGTCACTCTGTCAGAGCTCCAGAGGTCCTCTGTGGAGAGAGGAGAACCTTCCAGAAGGACAACCATCTCTGCAGCAATCCACCAATCAGGCCTGTATGGTAGAGTGGCCAGACGGAAGCCACTCTTTAGTAAAAGGCACATGGCAGCCCACCTGGAGTTTCCAAAAAAGGCACCTGAAGGACTCTCAGACCATGAGAAAGAAAATTCTCTGGTCTGATGAGACAAAGATTGAACTCTTTGGTGTGAATGCCAGGAGTCACGTTTGGAGGAAACCAGGCACCGCTCATCACCAGGCCATACCATCCCTACAGTGAAGCATGGTGGTGGCAGCATCATGTTGTGGGGATGTTTTTCAGTGGCAGGGACTGGGAGACTAGTCAGGATAAAGGGAAAGATGACTGCAGCAATGTACAGAGACATCCTGGATGAAAACCTGCTCCAGAGCGCTCTTGACCTCAGACTGGGGCGACGGTTCATCTTTCAGCAGGACAACGACCCTAAGCACACAGCCAAGATATCAAAGGAGTGGCTTCAGGACAACTCTGTGAATGTCCTTGAGTGGCCCAGCCAGAGCCCAGACTTGAATCCGATTGAACATCTCTGGAGAGATCTTAAAATGGCTGTGCACCGACGCTTCCCATTCAACCTGATGGAGCTTGAGAGGTGCTGCAACGAGGAATGGGCGAAACTGGCCAAGGATAGGTGTGCCAAGCTTGTGGCATCATATTCAACAAGACTTGAGGCTGTAATTGCTGCCAAAGGGGCATCGACAAAGTATTGAGCAAAGGCTGTGAATACTTATGTACATGGGATTTCTCAGTTTTTTATTTTTTAATAAATTTGCGAAAACCTCAGGTAAACTTTTTTCACGTTGTCATTATGGGGTGTTGTGTGTAGAATTCTGAGGAAAAAAATGAATTTAATCCATTTTGGAATAAGGCTGTGACATAACAAAATGTGGAAAAAGTGATGCGCTGTGAATACTTTCCAGAATGCACTGTAGATAGATTTGTTATTTAGTGTAGTAGGCAGGATTAGATAGATAGATAGATAGATAGATAGATAGATAGATAGATAGATAGATAGATAGATAGATAGATAGATAGATAGATAGATAGATAGATAGATAGATAGATAGATAGATAGATAGATAGATAGATAGATAGATAGATAGATATGAAAGGCATTATATAATAGACAGACAGATAACCTTTATACTAGAAGGATGCAACAATGGAAGACGGATATGAGAGACACTTTATGAGCCCAGTCTGTTGGTAAGCCTGCTGTAAACAATCGCACGTCTTACATTGATATTCTTGCCCTTTTTTGTTAAATTCAGCTCGCCACTCCAGCAGCACACAGTTTGCTCCAAGCAGGTTTCCAATGTTTTCAAAAGCGTTAATGCAGAATTAAAGTGACGCCAAGCCCCTTTTCCTTTTCCTTTTTTTTTTTACTGAGACCCAGTTGTGCATTTGTCAAAACTCAAGCAAACAACACAGTGATGATTCACTCCAGGTTAGTGGTCACAAAAGCTGGCTCAGCACCCTTCACCCATGCATGCCACCCAGTAAGTCTGAGGGTATAATTAAAAAGGTTTACCTTCATCATTGGTCTTGGTATACTACAGCGGCTACGGGGCTGAGAATGAGGGAACAAGAGACAAAGTAAGTTCATCACTAGCCAAGACTAGCCCCAGAATACAAAGGGCCAGGGCTGGCACTAAAGCCCTGGCCTACTATCAAAGCCCATCTACTGCACCACACTGCCACATACAATTACTAAATCTCAGGGGTCAAAGCAGGGCATTCCAAAATGATATAGGCCTACAGCACAAAATGCACTGCAAATCAGACATCAGAACAGTCAGTTCCTGATGGCACTTGCTGTGCCTGGGCAGAAGCCTGCACTTCACTCATTCTGCTAAAATTAATATAATAACATAGCACGTTATCACTGCACCGGAAAATCCTTTTGAGCTCAAATTCAGTCACCCGTGACAGGATGAGCCCCTTGTTTCAGCTCATCGTAGTGTAACTGAATGTCTCGTCACGCTATTTGGACACTTCCACCCCACAGACTGCTTCTTAAAATGAAGAACAGATAAAGCGGTTGGACCATTTCAGTGGCCCTTAAGATAGAATGCAAGCACACAGGGAGAAGTCCATTTTGCATGCACTGCCTCATTCTTTTAAGTAAAAGGGGGAAAAATTAAAGGGTCTATACCTTGCACCTGGATACTCTGCAGCTTCTTATGACCCCATAATGGACAGTTCAGAAAATGGATAGGCACATGCTCTTCTTAGATGTACAATTTACTATTTTATATTACATTTAAATTTTACATCTATTATTTTTCATGTCCATACTATACTCTACATGTACGCTCAGGCTGAGGCTTCTGGTAAAGATGCACATACTTACATACTTAAATTTACTGCCATTCGTTTTAAAGGTGAACAAAAGAAATCATATAAAACAAACTGCACAGATCCATTATATTGATTACAGCTCTGTAGGGTCATTATTGTCCCGTGTACAGTGAAATTCTTACTTGCATATGGTAATCAACATGTTACCACTAATCAGAAACAAATAAATCTAAATGTATTGAAATACAAAACTGGCGTCCCTCGAGGCTCAATATTAGAGCTTTTCTCTGAACACAGCTTGTCAGTTCAGGATGGATGAAGCCTGTCCCAGCACCATGAGGTGCAAGGCAACAACCAAACTATATAAGGGAAAAAAATTAATAGATAAAATCAAATTCAATTACTTTAATACAAATGAGTAACACTTTAAAAGTAACAGCTGTTTTTTTAAACCTGCTTAATCTAATTCAGTGTCACATGGAGCAGGAGCCTATCCTGGCATCACTGACCAAAAGGCAGAAGACAGCCCTAGACAGGGCACCAGCCGCATACACACATATTCACATTCACACTCTGCCACTTTAGAGTCTCCTATTTACTTAGGTATGCAATGTGACAGATAACCACACAAAGACTTTTCCTATAATGTTTAATACACATGGATTATACATTAGGAAGACTTCTGGACCATCCAAACACTCCATCTATGCACAAACCTTGAAGACCCTTGAAATTCTTAAGTTGATGCTTATGACTGCCCACTTCACTTCAAACTGCAGGCTGTCACTCAAATTAGCATTACAAAATGCTGATTTGAGTTTTCAGTCAACTATTTCTTTACAAACAAGATGTAGCTTCCTAGCAAAGGAAATCCTGATGCATAGTAGAGCAATAATCTTGACCAAGATCATGGGATCAGTGAAATCCATAGGTTATGGTGGGCACAAGTTTAATTTCTATGGAGGCTTTTCCTGTTGTGATGGTGGGATTGACCAAAGAATGCAGTTGTGGTATGACCGCAGTACCTGCTTCATCGGACCACTAGAACTGCTTCCAATCAAAGCCTCAATGGTGTTTGATGAACTTCAGCCATTTCAGTTTACTTCTCATTCCTCAAATAGTCCAATGGCTCTCACTGAAAATTTCAAGTCCTGACAACTGCTCACACACTTCTCTCTCTCACAATATTATTATGCACAGCTGGTTTCCTCTTATGATGTCTGAGCTGATAGAGACAGAGATACGGTACGGAACGGTAAGGTAAGATAAGATAAGATAAGATACGGCGATAAGATAAGACGCGCCGATAAGATAAGATACGGCGACAAGATAAGATATAACGCTAAGATAAGATAAGGCGATTAGATAAAGCACAACGGAAAGATAAGATAAGGTACGCCGATAAGATAAGAGATGGCGATAAGATAAGATGCGGCGATAAGAGAAGATGCGGCGATAAGAGAAGATACGTCGATAAGATATGATACGTCGATAAGATAAGGTACAGCGATAAGATAAGGCGATAAGATAAAATACGACGAAAAGATAAGATACGGCGATAAGATACGGCGATAAGCTAAGATAAGCTAAGCTAAGATACTTTATTAATCCCAAGGGGAAATTCACATTGTTGTCACTTTTATAGTACTAAGTAGCATATTTCACTTTTTTGGATCTATTACTGAAATGTGTTAAGGTTAAGAACAATTTGCATTTCTGAATTGGAGCCCCTTTAACCGTTCTCTAATGTTTGGTGTACTGATTTGCACGGCAGCCTCAAAGCTCCTGGTAGTGGAGCCTGGTGTGATGGTCCTGGTTGGTTCCAGCAGCCAGACACAAGTTGCACCTAGGACCATGACTGGGATGGGTCATGCAATGAGAACACAAACAGTCAAGAAGTGGAAAAAGTGCTTTAGTCTCATTTTCAATCGAGATAAATGTGCTCAATAGAAAATTTTAAGTTGAATAATTGAGGGCTTTGCGCATATTGAGCTCAAGTGTATTCTGTGCATGGTTGCCTTCTACTCCTTTTTCGAAATGTTAAGTGAAAGATCCTTTCCCCATTGTGTCCTGGGATCATTGAAAGGAAGGGACTTTAAAATGTTTTTATAAACTGAGGAGATGCTATTGGAGTCTTCAAGACTGATCAGTATTTTTTCTCAAATAGAAATAGGCGGAAAGTGAGGAAAATTGGACAGGTTCTGTTTAGCAAAGTTTATAGCTTAGTATTGGAAAAATTGTATTGATGAGACGTTAAATTTAAAGCTTAATTGCTCGTAGGATGTACAAACATGTGCTACTCCTGCTGGTGCAACAAAACAGCCAGACACAAATGTTTAGTTGCCCATTAATGCAGGCATAACTGGCTTCAAAATTAAACCAAACTGGTCAACCCAGGTGTTTCATCCGCTCTTCCTGCATCCGTTAAATAGCAATATGACACGCGTTTCAAGTCTCACAGCACTTATCTCTGTCAGATGTCTAGGAACACTCAGCTTCTGAAATCGGCTTCACAGTTTAAACTCTGCACTTAATTGAGAGGAGACACGTTGGTCAACACCAGGAATGTGTTTGTTTACTTCTGGCTTTAAACTCATTTGAGGAATCTCGACCATTAACTTAAACCATAACCATAAACTGGACCGCATATGACTGCACTCCAAAGCCACACAAGCCCTACATACTGTACTCTAGTCCTGCTGGTGCAACAAAACAGCCAGACACAAATATTAAGGTTCCTTTTAATGCAGGCATGACTGGCATCAAAACGAAACCAAACTGGTCAACCCAGGTGTTTCATAAGTTCTTCCAGCATCCGTAAAAGAGCAATGGAGATGAGCGTTTCAAGTCACACAGCACTCATCTCTTTAAAATGTCTAGGAACACTCAGATTCTGCAATCGGCTCCAAATATACATGTTTTAATCCCAGACTATTCCAAGCATTAAATACAGTGTATGTTTGAGAGAATGGAAAAGAGTGGTTGGCATGTAGGGGTACGACAGATAAGAGCTTCACCGTCTTAAAGTGCTTCCTACATTGGGTCCATATTCTAAGTGAATGAAGGACACTTGGGATTATTAGTGTATTGATGTCGCCAATCAGCTTCAGACACACCTTACGCATTACAATATATTGGAGAAATTCCAGTCTGGTTTTCGCACTGGTCATAGTACAGAAACGGCACTAATGCGGGTTGTAAACGACATTCTGATATCCTCTGATGAAGGAAACTCCACTGTAATTATGTTGTTGGACTCAAGTGCAGCATTTGACACCATCGACCATTCTATTTTACTGCACAGGCTAGAAAATGATGTTGGGCTTACAGGCACCGTGCTCGCTTGGTTTAGTTCTTATTTATCAAATCGATTCCAATATGTACAGAAATGTGCCGACAGGACTCCATCATTATACACAGAAGTTCAATATGGTGTCCCGCAGGGCTCAGTACTGGGACCTTCACTGTTTTCACTGTACATGCTTCCACTGGGATCTCTCATTAGGAAACATAATGTTAATTTTCACTTGTATGCAGATGACACCCAGTTATACCTTTCATTTAAATCAAATGAAGTTTCTCCGATGTTGTCTTTAATTAGTTGTGTTAGTGAATTAAAGGAGTGGATGAATGAGAACTACTTGTCTTTAAATACAGATAAAACAGAGATGTTAACTGTTGGAGGGAATGACGCTGATCATAACAATATTCTGTCATCATTTAACTCAGTTGGAATCCCCATTAATTTTACTGAATCAGCCCGCAATCTCGGAGTTATCTTTGACTCTAGCAGGTCATTTAAAGCAAACATTACAAAGTTGTCCAAATCATGTTTCTTCCATCTTAAAAATGTTGGGAAATTAAGGCACTTTCTAAATAAATAGGATTCTGAGAAATTAATTCATGTATTTATTTCCAGTAGGATTGACTACTGCAATGCGGTGTTCACTGGATGTTCAAACTGTTCTCTATACGGCCTCCAGTTAATCCAAAATGCGGCTGCAAGAATTATTACAAGAACAAGAAAATACGAACACATAACTCCAGTTCTTAAGTCCTTACACTGGCTCCCGGTTAAGTTTAGGGCAGATTTCAAAATCCTCTTTTTTACATATAAAGCATTAAATGGCCGAGGTCTGGCTTACTTGTCTGAACTTATCATGACTTACAAAGCACACATTAAGATCTCAAGATGCCGGTCTGCTTATGATTCCAAGGATTAATAAAATAACAGTGGGAGGTTGAGCTTTTAGTTACAGGTCCCCTAAACCGTGGAGTGGTCTGCCTGCTACTATAAGAGATGCCCCTTCGGTCTCAGCTTTTAAATCCCGGCTGAAGACTCACTACTTCAGTTTAGCACACCCTGACTAGAGCTGCTCAGTAAGTGTACAGACTGCATCTCTGTTGTTAGTTATTAGCACTAAAACATAAGTAACGTGATCGTTATAATTGGATAATAACCCTCACCTATTCTATTTCTCTTCTCGGTATTCAAATGTGGCACTTGGTGCCACGGCCCACCTGCCAAGTTGTTTTGCCTGCCTAAGGTAAAGTCATCCCTGATGGAGGATCGCAGGAATCATGGGTTAGAGGGGTCCTTTCATCGGATTAGCGCTATTTCAGCTGTGGAATGGCCAAATGGGGGAGGCAGCGTGATGAATGAGGTCTCCAGGACTCTAAATATATCCAAATCGTATTATCTGATATCATCTACTGTTAAATTCTACTCCGTACTTCTAATATTTTTATTTTTATACTGTATTGAGGATTTGTTCTGTTCTGGGTATTGTATTGTATTGACACCCACTGCACGCCCAACCTACCTGGAAAGGGGTCTCTCTTTGAACTGCCTTTCCTGAGGTTTCTTCCATTTTTCCCTACAAGGTTTTGGGAGTTTTTCCTCATCTTCTTAGAGAGTCGAGGCTGGAGGGCTGACAAGAGGCAGGGCCTGTTAAAGCCCATTGCGGCACTTCTTGTGTGATTTTAGGCTATACAAAAATAAATTGTATTGTATTTACTGGGGCACAGAGTTGGGAATATAAAGAAGTACTGCAAGGTTTCAGTTATGTTGTACACCAGTCTTGTATATGGAACATCAATTTGTATCGATTTTCAGGTCTTTATGGCCTGTATATCTGCCGCCCGTTAATAAAACTGAAAGTTAATAGTGCTATGCCCACTTCTGCTTTAGGTCAATGTAGAGTTGTCCTTTGGATGCGTGAATGTTTAGAATTCCAAATAAATGAGGTTATGATGGAATCCAATTTCTTAAAAAATGATTTTTTTTTTTTTTTCCAAAGAACAAAATCCAAATTGTGCAACGCTCCATCCTTTACAAATAAATAACTAATCCCAATAAAATCAGGTGTTACCATGGGGAAGGTATTTACATTACCTCGGATCGGCCTGTTTATTGGCTCAGCACTCTAACTTGCAGTACAACACATGGGTGATGTCTTCTGATCCTATTGCTGCCTTGTACCTAGCGTTAAAGGCTATGGCCCCTCAAGACCCGCCACCGGAGAAGCATAAATTGCTTTGAGCAGGTTTGAGAATGTTGTGTTTTAATGAATAGCTAAAAGACCTGATATGCGACAAATCCACGGCACTGTTGTGACCGATGAGAATTTCCCACCGACGAATTTCAAAAAGAGTAGCAGAGATCTTGGTGTTTGAAAATTTTAAAGGTGCATCAGTAGGACCCTCAGTTCATAGGTCAAGGTATACTCAAAGTCATTTTAACAAAAACCAAGAAAACACCAGACATTAAACCATCTTGTGTAACATGGCCACCTATGAGGTCATCTAGCCCATGCATCACATGCCTAACGATAATGTTATGGTTTATTTTCATATAGTATGTGATGCTGACTGCAAGTATTAGATTGATTTCAACTCACTATGACAAAAAAATTCAAAAATGTAAAGAAATAGACATTTCTAAAAATATGTCCAAAAGAAATAATCCTTTTCATAAAACTTTGTATGTCTAAAATATCTTTTTTCTATTATTATATTTCAATAACCAAATTAAAGCAACATGTCAAAAGGCACACACACCTATAAAAGGGTCATTTTGATCTGAAACAATAAGCACTTGGTAAAAGGCGTCTCCTTCTTTGCCCTTCACGTCGAGATCGTTGCAGACAGTTATTAAGGTGGTATGATTTCATTTAAGATGTCATTTCTTTCTCCTGGGAAGACAATGAATTCGAATGCAAGCCGCCAATAGGAGCTCGGGCACTGCTCGCTCGATGTGATGAAACGGCCTCAGCTGTATTGTTCATTTCTGATCCACTGTCACAATAAATATTAAAAGAGCAGCTAAAAAAAGAAGCGCGCGCCTTTTGGAGCATGAAAGCGCGCTCTATTTTTGGAAACACACAGACACTGGAGACATAAAAAAAAAGCATCAGTGCAAAATGTCATGACTTGAGTGTGCGCGCTTGTTTTCTGCTTCTGCCTTTATGCATTCATATATGTAGTTTACAGACAAAATCCAACTATCCTCAACCAGGTCTACGTTTTTGAGAACAGACTGAAGCTGTTGGGCTAAGGACTGCTCCATTGTTGCAGGCTAATATGGGAATGTATGGCTCTCTGGTTTACCCGTTCATTCCTACATTCATTCATTTATGTCTAATACTCACTTGAGCAGTCCACCATACTCTACAGTGTAGTATCATTTCCCTCAAGTAGGAGCACTCTGGTTTATCACTTACATCCCAAAACACAGGCACACTGGGTCATCCGACACTCTCAAAGCAGAGTTAGTGTGTATGGACTGGCAACCTGTCACAGGTGGGCTCCTGCCAGCCACAGTGGACCCAGAAAGCTTGAAAGTGTGTAACAGGATTTAGTATATGGATAGACAATTGCTTGCTTTATGCAATACAAAAGAAAATCCAGCTATCCCAATGGAAAAATGGGAAAACAGTACTATAGGGAGAGATGGTAATTAATGGCATCCATCAGCTAACCAAATCAGCGTCATGTTGCCTGTGATGTAGACTGTTACCTTTGGCTACAGTATAAGAACAAAGTAGTGTTCAAAAAGAAAGTTGTACGGTCAGCAGCTGACCAGAATTATCCCTAATGAGGTGTAATATCCTAAGAAAAGGTTAGCTCCAAGTTTTTATACTTAAGCCTCCTGCCGTTTTCTTTGGGTGTCCTTCAATGGACTGACCCCTCTTCCAGGTGTGGTTTCAACCAAAACTGCCGGGACAGGCTCCATCTTCTTGGGATGCCGAATATGATTAAAGCCAATGTCACATTACATGAGATGTCAAGCTTGATGAGTGCCATTGCAGATCTCATTGTCTGTGCTTGTCAATTTGCACGACTAAAAATTACAAGGAATGTCAAATCTGAGGACTCCGTGACGACTTTCCAGCACAAAGAATTGCAAGCTCACCCCTTTTACAGGCAGTGGAGCCAGTGGCCACGCAAAGGATTCATGGTAAAAACTAGCCACATTCTCAACTCATTTATTTTCTTTTCTTTTTTTCCTCCATTCTGTTGTGGTATGGTCCAAGACACATGGATTCTTCATTCCCCGTAGCTGCAATATATGCATTGTTAATTCTAGGTGAGCGCTCATTGGTTATCAGCTCTCATTCACACAGAGCCCACCATTATAACTTAAGACAATATCAAACCTACTTAATTTTGCTGGGTTGAGTTCCAAAGTATTTGGATTGAATCACAGGGTAGGTCACCCTGCACAACTCTTGACGAGGGCTGCACACTGCAACTTCTTCCATCTTGCTACGTTTATAAATCACGGAAGATCGCTGGAAAAGTTACAGAATGTAACACGACCTTAAGGAAATTTGAAACCGACTCAAAAAACACATCGTTGGAATTGTGAGAGAAGAACCCAAAGAGGGGTGAAGCGGGAAAGAGGGAATTTGAAATAAAAATAAAAAATTGCTGACACCATGAACAACATGCAAATTGCAAAGACAACAATTTTGAGGGATCAAGGGATTTGAGACCAGCATTCTGGAGCTACGCTACCTTCTCATTGGATGGACGAAGTCAGGAAAAGTTTGCATTTCTGAAGAAGCCAGCAGTAATAGGTTTTCAGATCAGCACAATATAATTACATTTCTCTTCACATTATTCCCAAGTTCGTACTGGAAGATATGTTAGAAGTCATGGATTTTCAATGAATGTCCAAACACCTAACTTTTATAGTACTGATAATGTGGTGGTCACATCCCTCCGTCACACTAAAAGTCACCAATTAGATAGCTAGATAGCTAGATAGATAGCTAAATAGCTAGATAGATAGCTAGATAGCTAGATACTTTATTAATCCCAAGGGGAAATTCACTATTCAATTGGTTTGGTGTCTTGTCACAATTTGCATATTGCAGCAAAGCGAATTGGTCAAAAGGGATTTTAGATCAATGGGGTTATGGACTCCAAAATGGCTATAGCCCAGGGGTAGGCAACGTCAGTCCTGGAGAGCCGCAGTGGTTGCAGGTTTTTGTTCCAACCCAGTTTCTTAATGAGCAATCAATTATTGCTAATGAAACACTTATTGCTTAAGTGATAGTTTGATGCTTCATTTTAGTGGTCTCGCTTGTTAAGTCTCCCCGCCCTTAATTGCTTATTTCAATCTTAAACAGCTGCATTCAGTGTGTTAATGGCTCCTTATTTAGTAATAAGATGTAAAAGACAAAGCAGCCAGAAGTTCTCCATCTAGCAGCTAGTAACACTGTAACACCAGCATAATCCGAATGTTCTTACCATACATCACTGAACATCCACATCTCAAGTTACCTCATCGGTGAAATATCCAAAGAAACTGTTCCCTTATGTCCTATTAGAGACACCTAACCCGGCTATATTAGAAACTTTCAATTTGATTCACTGTCAAAGTCTTTTCTTTTTTTCAAGCTGGCAGAATAAAGAGGTCCGTGGGCTGCAGATTACACCTCTGACTCACAAATAAAAAGAGAAGTCGATACTTTTTGTCCCCATGAGCCACCAGCAAAACAACAAGGTCAATACGGCCTTGGTTAACGAGTCCCAGCACTGTGCACCGAGCACTTTGGATTTAGCAAAGTGGGCAATTTTCTATTAAGGAATTAGGATCTTAATCGGTTCAACTACTCCAGAGAGTCTCCTTGTTAAATGGCCTTGGGTACTGACATTGGAACTGGGAAAATCTGCTTTTTTTTCCCTAGTTTCTATCAGTTTAGACAGCATCTGGATTTTTTAAAATAAAAAATAAATAAAATCAGATCCCTTAAAGATAGGGTGAGAAGCTCAGTCATCCGGGAGGGTCTCAGAGTAGAGTCGCTGCTCCTCCGCATCAAGAGGAGTCAGATGAGGTGGCTCGGGCATCTGATCAGGATGCCTCCTGGACGCCTCCCTGGTGAGGTGTTCTGGGCACGTCTAACCGAGAGGAAGCCCCGGGGAAGACCCAGGGCACGCTGTAGGGACTATGTCTCTCGGCTGGCCTGGGAACACCTTGGGATTCCCCTGGAAGAGCTAGAAAAAGTGGCCGGGGAGAGGGAAGTCTGGGCATCTCTGCTCAAGCTGTTGCCCCCGCGACCCGACCTCGGATAAGCAGAAGAGGATGGATGGATAAAATCAGATTCTCAAACCCACTTAATCTAATGTATGGTTTGGAGCCACAGCATCAGGAGCAGTTACATTAAAAAAAAGTCATAATAAAAAGTTTAAATTGGCTGCATCAGGAGTGAGCAGGAGGAGGAGTACAGGAACCTCATCAAGGACTTTGTTAAATGGTGCGACTCAAACCACCTACACCTGAACACCAGCAAAACCAAGGAGCTGGTGGTGGATTTTTCCCCTCATGGACCTCATGATCATCAGAGGTGACTGTGTGCAGATGGTGCAGACCTATAAATACCTGGGAGTGCAGCTGGATGATAAATTAGACTGGACTGCCAATACTGATGCTCTGTGCAAGAAAGGACAGAGCCGACTATACTTCCTTAGAAGGCTGGTGTCCTTCAACATCTGCAATAAGATGCTGCAGATGTTCTATCAGACGGTTGTGGCGAGCGCCCTCTTCTACGCGGTGGTGTGCTGGGGAGGCAGCATTGAGAAGAAAGACGCTTCACGCCTGGACAAACTGGTGAGGAAGGCAGGCTCTATTGTAGGCACAGAGCTGGACAGTTTGACATCTGTGGCAGAGCGACGGGCGCTGAGCAGGCTCCTGTCAATCATGGAGAATCCACTGCATCCACTGAACAGGATCATCTCCAGACAGAGGAGCAGCTTCAGCGACAGACTGCTGTCACCGTCCTGCTCCACTGACAGACTGAGGAGATCGTTCCTCCCACACACTATGCGACTCTTCAATTCCACCCAGGGGAGTAAACGTTAACATTATAAAAAGTTATTGTCTGTCTGTATACCTGCATTGTTATCACTCTTTAATTTAATATTGTTCTTTATCAGTATGCTGCTTCTGGAGTATGTGAATTTCCCCTCGCGATTAATAAAGTATCTATCTATCTATCTATCTATATAATTCAGACGTGGCAACACCATTTACCTACACATCCAACTTACATGGAAGGACGTCTAAGGGGTGGATCCCCGTATGTTTGATCATTTACAGTTGGCTGTCTTACTGTCTTCGCCCAGGATATTTCATAAGACAATGGGACTCAGTTACTTGCTGTTGGTTAATTGGGTGTATCAGAAGTACTATGTAACTAACTTAAGTGCTTTTCTGTATTCAATATTTGTAGTTATTTGTTTTTATTTTTTTAAAAAACCAAGGGTCAACATTATAGGTAGACAGTGTGGTGTGGTGGTTAAGGCTTTGGCCTTCAAACCCTGAAGCTGTTGGCTCAAATCTTACTACTGACAGACACTGTGTGACCATGAGCAAAGTCACTTCACCTGCCTGTGCTCCAACTAGAAAAACAAATGAAATGTAACGTTAAATGAGGTTAAGTTGCCTTGGAGAAAGGTGTCAGTCAAAAATTAAGTAATAATATCATCAGCACCTGGGAGCGGATTACTCCTAAACCTGCTATGTACAAGTTGTCCATGAGTACAACATTCCCGCATTAGATCAACGTCTGCTTTTACTAGTTAGTTGGCTTTTGTTGATAGTCACTGCAAAACAAAATGTTACAGGAAAGTGTATGCTTTTGAATTGAAATGGAATATATAGTGTCACACACGTGCGATTAGGAGGCAGTCAAAAAGCCTAAAAGTGAGTGAAACATCGTGAGATAAAGGGTTGTCATGTGGTACAGGAAAACCGAGGAAAAATAAATACCTCCACTTCCAAGTTCCAAAATGGCTGCCACAATGTCACTTCCGGCCACACGAGATGACATCACTTCCAGCCCTATCAAATGACATCACTTCCTGTTTCATCGTCACATCCTGCCAACCATTTCCTATTCCCATAACCCATTTCTGTATATAAACGCCATTTGTATGGCCCACTTCTCTTACTCAAAAGGCTCCCCGTACGAGAGTCATGTTATACTCTTTGGGCAGCCCGTTAGACACAGCTCACATCTGACAAGTCACACACTGTCTGTTATTGGGGACACGCATCTTACCTGCTCAGCCACACACTTTATACAAGTGTTTATATATACAGCAGGGTATTTTAACAAAAGACAAGTTATTTGTTTAATTTTAAGTGGCAGTGAACACCATAGCGGGCACAATTAGCACATTTTCACATGCTGCTCATGTAAAGACTGATATTGTCTATTAAATAAAATTCAGTTCCACGTGTTGATTAGGGCACCAATGAGTGTGACATGTTACATGTTGGTTAGATATGCAGGTAAGAAGTTCACTGTACTCTGTACACTTCACAATACTACCACTATTACAGTTTCCAAATTAGATAGCCAAATGCATTCAGCACAGTTAAAAACCAAATCAGTCTTCCCAAAGACCTCATAAGTACCCTTTCTACCCACCCTGTTCTAACCTATTGGTGCAGCAGCTGCCCCCACTTTTAACAATTGGTTGGCTCATATTATCACAGCACAGACAAACACAAGGGCCAAACAGCATTTAGTAAGGCTGAAGGCTGCTACTTTGGTCCACAATACTATAATAATAATAATAATAATACTGTCAACTTCACGGGACTCTATACACATTTAACAAAGGCTCTAAATCATTGAACATACAAATGTAAGGATTATGCCACAGGATATGCAGCAGTCCTGGTGGCACTGATGGCAGGAAAACAAAAAGTTCAGTACAATGAAAATTTAAGAGGAAAAGAGAGACACTTCATCGCAAGGTTAACACTTTATGACCATAGGACAGGTTATATACTTCCACAACAGAGAATATTAAAAATGTTATATACCAATCAGTCTAAAAATAAATAAATAAATAACAACATACCTGTGACAAAAGTTTGTTGTCATCCTCTAGGATGCGAACTTTCGTCTCCAGCTGTCGGATGTAGTTGACTGAAGGATCTGCATAAAAAGACAAAAGGACAGGAATGTCACCTTTTGCTTTCATTAAGACAAGAAGGAAAGACATCAGAACATTCAAAAGAGAACACCATGAAAAGTTTGCATTTATATCGCTCTCTTTATAAAGCCTTCCAATGGCCAACGTTAAAGGCGTGGAGTGTACCAGAAAGTGTTCCCTTCCATCCATACTTCACCAAATCCATTTAAATTTAGCAAAAGGTCACAGCAGCTGTAGAGCCTATCATTGTGGCATCAGACACAAGGCAAGAACCAGCCCACAAAGTGATTCCAATTCTGGAGTTGCAGGATCAAATTCATCCATCCATTTCCTAACCCGCTGAATCCAAACACAGGGTCACAGGGGTCTGCTGGAGCCAATCCCAGCCAGCACAGGGCGCAAGGCAGGAAACAAACCCCGGGGAGGGCACCAGCCCACCGCAGGACACACACACACACACCCCAAGCACACACTAGGGCCAATTTAGAACCACCAATGCACCTAACCTGCATGTCTTTGGACTGTGGGAGGAAACCCACGCAGACACGGGGAGAACAAGCAGACTCCACACAGGGAGGACCCGGCAAGTGAACCCAGATATCCTTACTGCGAGGCAGCAGCGCTACCACTGCACCACCGTGCCGCCCTGCAGGATCAAATTCCTGGCTTAAACCCATTAGGAATGGCATGAAGATAAAGTGGGTATGGAAAAATTATATGAACGGTATTTGTAGATTAAGGTGTGGAGAGATTCCAGGATAGTTCAAAATGTTGCTACGTGAAAGGTTTCAGCAATTAATATGTACTGTGCGCAAAAACAATACACAGACAAGTGTCTTCATTTTAAAAGTTTTAGTAAAATTCAAAGCAAACAGTTCACACACAAAAATATAAATAAATAAGACAGTTGATAATGCACGAAAAAAAGAAAAAAAAACTTTTGTCTATGGTACTTAAGGCTTAAATGTCCTGGTTACATTTTTTAAAGTTTGTATAGCTAACACATGGACTTAGACCTAGGTATACTGTACAGGGTACATAACATTCGGAGAACTATTTCTGTTTAACAGTTTGGGTTTCTATTTAATTGTTTAACTACAATATGAAAGCAGTCTATTCAGGGTTGCTACATGTGTAGCTTTCACGCTAAATTGGGCTATTTGTGATATTCCATGTGGAGAAAATATTGATCTTTGCAGGTTTTTGGGCTATTTTCAAAGTGAATGTATGGCTGCCTAAAAGCCACTTAAACCCACGCAATTACGTGCCCCCGTTGTCGACAGCCTGTAAAAATCAAACAATCATAATACTCCGAAAGGTCCATCCTCGACATTTGATGTTGACCATGCTAAAACTCCAAGGGGTTAGGATACAGACAGCATCATTCACTGGGTAGACCACATCACTGTTAGGCAGGTTTTCAGCTGTCTTTGGGCTAGAAATATACACAGGACCTGGCAACCCTGATTGTGTTATCTAAACACAGCAAGAACGACAGACAGACAGATGTGAAAGGCACTATATTAGATAGATAGATAGATAGATAGATAGATAGATAGATAGATAGATAGATAGATAGATAGATAGATAGATAGATAGATAGATAGATAGATAGATAGATAGATAGATAGATAGATAGATAGATGTGAAAGGCACTATATAAGATAGATAGATAGATAGATAGATAGATAGATAGATAGATAGATAGATAGATAGATAGATAGATAGATAGATAGATAGATAGATAGATAGATAGATTGAAAGGCACTATATAATAGATAGATAGATAGATAGATAGATAGATAGATAGATAGATAGATAGATAGATAGATAGATGTGAAAGGCACTATATAAGATAGATAGATAGATAGATAGATAGATAGATAGATAGATAGATAGATAGATAGATAGATAGATAGATAGATAGATAGATAGATAGATAGATAGATAGATGTGAAAGGCACTATATAAGATAGATAGATAGATAGATAGATAGATAGATAGATAGATAGATAGATAGATAGATAGATAGATATAGATAGAATTTGGTATAGTAGGCAGGATTAGATAGATAGATAGATAGATAGATAGATAGATAGATAGATAGATAGATAGATAGATAGATAGATAGATAGATAGATAGATAGATAGATAGATAGATAGATAGATTATTAATCCCAAGGGGAAATTCACCTACTCCAGCAGCAGCATACTGATAAAGGAAATATTAAAGAGTGATAAAAATATCAGTGAAATAGATAAAAAGGTAGAAAGATAAAGTATAGCAGAGCATTAAGGTTATTCCATAAACATATTAACTTATAGTGGAAAATGGCATCTTCCATTATCTGTGCTACTTTGGGGAAGCTACAATCTATTGAAATGAAGTAAAAACTTTTGAATTTACCGTTAACATTAACTTAAGAGGCTTGGCTCTTACAGTATTTATTTTAAAAATGTGTATATGTTCCATTTTCCAAACTTGCCTATTACAGTACAACTCAATGGCACCACTGGATGCAAGACCAGATCTATGATGGGGTGCCAGCCCATGCATATCATACATCAGTGTGTGTGTGTGCGAGTGTACGGCTATATCTCTAGCAGACAGAATACTGTGTCTCAAACATATTTAAATAAATAATGAAGGAAAGGTTAAGCACCGCAAAGGAATAAAGTTCTGAGTAAACACAAAGCAAAGTGTCTGGTTACACCCATTGAGCCTTACGTTAACAGTAATTGCGTGGGGTGGCTTGTTGTCTGCCATATAGAAACTCACTCCGTTTTTTCTTTCTTTTGGTAGCAGAATTTCAACGAGTAAGTCAGTTGATGGTGCTGTCCTTGAAGAGAAGAGTGACGGTAGCTACATAACCTAATAAAGACCTTCCTTACTGAGCCACATACACAGTACATTTGTCCAGTTGCTGGTCAGTAGTGGTTATGAGGTATGAGGTTTGACTACAAGTGCCTGTTACCTGGCTACAGAGATTCTTGGCCCCAATTCGAGACTCTTCTGTTACATTCGCCGGCTATCCAACATAAAAGAATCCCAGTGCCAGATTCCTAATGAATGCCCTGCAGTGACAAAACTTGGCTATAACTTTGTTACTTGAATGTACCGAAGTGTAACAACAATTTATTTCTTGTATGGCCCAAAACCCCACAAGGAATACCTCAATGGGCTTTAACAGGCCCAGTTTTTTGACAGCCCCCCAAAACTAACAAAACTCTAAAAAAAAACCCATGTAAGAAAAAAAAAAAGGGAAGAAATCTTGGGCAAGGCAATTTATAGACAGATGCCCTTCCAGGTGGGCTGGGCATGCAATGGGTGTCAACGAATGGGGTAAATACAACACACAAATCAGATCACAATAATCCTCTTCACAGACGTATATGGCCAGTCTATCAACAATGCAACAGTACAAACTACTTTGTTCTTGCACAAGGCTCCTCACCAAGTGCAGGAGCAGAACGCCACGACAACACTCAAGGTATAATGTGGCTCTCTCAGTTTATTTAATTATTTAAAACACTTGGGCCTTGCACCTTGATCTTGCCCTCAATGCCGGTTTATGCCATGATACGTGTAACCTGACTCATGAAATGGACTTGTGGGCTAACTAATCCATGTAATTGGGAAAAGAACAATCGGCAGTATCTGCTGACAGTGAGGCACACTGCAGAAAGCAATCAGATGGGCGCCAACTACACACTGTTATGCCACAAAAAACAACACGATCCACTACCAAAGCTCGGCATCAAGCCAAAAGTAGGAAACGTCTCACTGACAAAGACAAAAGAAATGCATGAGTTTGCGGGACATTGCCAAACATGCCAAGGCTAGTGGTCAGCTTGAATATAGAGTCATTGAGCCACAGTACAGACTGCAGAATAAGAAGAACAGCCACAGCATCTGCTCAGCCTCAAGTGCGACATATAACATTGAAGCACTGATGAAAATTCTAAAATAGCACATTTGAACTTCCTCAGAATGTGCAAGAACAAACTGTATAGCGGGGCCACATAGGTATTGTTGTTTATGGTGTTTGCACCCAGTTGCGTCTCATCACAGCACCCCGTCTAAACTAATATGTGTTCGTTTAACACTAGAATTACCAGAGCCTACGAAAAAACTCGTAGATCCGTCCCACCTTACATCGCCTCGCACCTCTCCATCAGCGTCTTTTGTCCTGTAAATGTGTCGGAAAGCAGCAAGCAGCCTGCTATCACATCCCCCCACCATAGCACAGTTTTCTCAGCTCAAGTCTGTTTACCTGCGTGTCAGTTGCTTAGAGTTGTATAGAGTGAGAAGTGACACCTTTCAAAAATACTGTATGGTTATTTGGAACACATGCACAGAACACACGTGAAATGCATGTGTTCCAAATAACGATATAGTATTTATAAAAGGCGTCATTTTGCTTGACTTCTCACTCTATACAACTCTAAGCAACTGACACGCAGGTAAACAGACTTGAGCTGAGAAAACTGATCGGCAGTGGGAGGATGTGATAGCAGGCTGCTTGCTGCTTATCGGCACATTTACAGGACAAAAGACGCTGATGGAGAGGTGCGAAGCGATTTAAGGTGGGACGGATCTACGAGTTTTTTCGTACGCTCTGGTAATTCTAGTGTTAAATGTCGTCCCCGTAATGAGAAACGGGTAAGGATGTTGCAGGGAGGCAGCAACCCCTAGACACGTCAGTACCAGAGTTTTGCCAGTTACATCCGGCTCATCATTATTTAAACGGTCAGGAGGGACAGAAGAGGGAGGAAGGAGAGAAAGATGGAGATTTCAACTACTGACAACCGATCATTTTTCTGCCATTATTTACATGGCGCTTTGTTCCCAGTTTGCTTCTCATTCAGCCAAAATCACGACAACACAGTCATCGCCAGAAACTCCAGGGTTGGACATTATTATCCACCATTCGCCGAGGAAGCACGGTGAGATTGTTTTGTTTTATTCGGGAGATTCAAACAACCATTTTTGATCAGTCATCAGTATTCTGCACAGCTGACTCAATTTCACGTTCATTGACATTCAGTATTCATTCATTGGTAGTATTTGTGTTGTGTGTTTGTTATACGTGTGCAGGGGCCAGGGAGGTTTTGCTATTGTATATGTGGTGTTTTCATTAGCTGGTTTGGGTGGAGGATTATATACAGATATATTTTACATCGGGGATTTGTATCATTGTACTTGTCATCGTGTTTTATTTGATACATTTTTGCATTATTTTACATATCTGCTTTTGTTCGCTAGTATTTAAACCATCGATTGGGGAGGAAAATATTATTTTTCAGAGGTATGGCTTGATATAGGTAGGTTTACCTCAGCAAATTATCCAGGCCACGGGTCCTGGTAGTGTGGCTGCCGGCTGGGTAAGGAGTCGGCCGTTACAAAACCATTCTCAACACATACAGCTATGAGTGACACTCGCATAATGGAAAGCATTTCATACAGGATGCAAGAACAACAGAGAGATGCATGACAACAGATGAGTAGTGCTTTTGACATTTTATTAACCCTACCTATAATCATAAAAGAAAGACATATATGACCAAAGAATTGGAGGTGTGGACTACCTCCACCATGTAACTGGGCTTGGGGTCCCTCACAAGTCATACACTCCGAGAGCAAAAGACAGTCACACACACTTGTCAGGGCACAAAAAGGTGGCGGCACCCTCTGCAGAATGACCTGGGGTGATGCACTCCGTAAGAACCAAGCACACTGCACAGGCCGACTGATTGTCTTAATCACAAACACCAGTCAAACATTCCAAGCACAACAGAAAGTTGTGAACTGGAAGGTGTGGGCTTCCTCTATCAAGTTATTGGGTTTTGTGTCCTTCAGCATGGCCAACAAGAAAACAACAGCTGTATAAGCATGACTGTCAAGAAAAGAGCTGTGGTGACATCCAATGGCAGTGAAGGACAATCTTGACAGAGTGACCTGGAGTGCTGCGTTTCATGAGAGGTGCACCCGCCACCTAGCATATGGCACCCACTGTCAAACCCACCGGTCCCCTTCTGGATCACTGAGAACATCAAGCAAGTAAAACTTTATGTCTGAAATCACTTGGAGTTGAATCACAATAATCAAGGAACGTGGTCATTGGTATGATGGCGGCTCACTGGGTTTACTTTGATTTCTTCTGGGTCTAAATATAATGGAGACGTGAGCTGAAGGCATGCATGGAGATGCTGAAGTGGCTACTTGTCTTTCCAGAGAGATTTTTTTAATCTCCCAAAGGATACTCTCTCCGCTCATGTCACCAAGGTACTGGTTTCCTAATTTCAAGTTCAAGACAGCAGCAATTCATGTTGCTGAAAGCTGACCATTGTATTGGTTTTCTGTTCAAATGCTGTAGAATGTAAAGTGGTTTGTGTAAGTTAAAGAAGAATGTTGACCATCATATAAATGGTGATGTAGAACATAATGTAGGAACAGACCTTGTACAGAAAAAAGCACCAAACATCCATCCATCTATCCATCATCCAACCCGCTATATCCTACCTACAGGGTCACGGGGGGCTGCTGGAGCCAATCCCAGGGCACAAGGCAGGAAACAAACCCCGGGCAGGGTGCAGGGTGAATCTATTGATCATTTAATTAATTTCAATTAAACAAGAAATGAATTATTATTTGGATGAGGCAATCAATGTTAATACCAATTTTAATTCAAAATAGTTCATGCAACCCCCTCTAGGATCTTTCCATTTTAACAGGCTTAAGATGAAGCCAACATGCATTGTTATATTTATATAAACATCAAAGAACTATGCCTCCACAAAAAAAAATGCATATGATTTCCCCAGTGGAGAAGATTCATTTTGAATATTAAAAGCCTTCATGCATTATTAATACTTGTTGTATACGTCTCGTCAATAGCTGCCGGTCAGCTTTTCATGTCAGTCCCAAAGTTATCAAAGCAAAACCAGCTTCGGTGTGGAACTCCGGGGCTCACAGAAGAGTTTGGATTTTTTGTTTCCCTGTGAGGCGTAGTAGTTGATGTGTTGGACTGGAAAGCAGTCAATGGCTCCAACAGTATGACCTTGACAACATTTATAGAAACAGCTGGTGCATTGACTGGACATGCAATAAAACAAGCACCTAATGAAAGGAATGCCATTAAGTCAGGGTTGTGTCAAACTCCGATCCTGGAGAACCCACTGTGGCAGCAGGTTTTCGTTCCCACCACTTTCTTTTGAAGTCACCGATGACTGCTTCTAAACTGTCCAGATTGCTTTTTAAGATTCAGGAGACTTACTTGTCTGCAGCAGCCAAACAATACTGAGATGCAAAGACAGCCAAGAATCTGACACATTCACACCTATGTCTCCACCATACAAAATCTTAATACATAATTCGCCAGTCTCCTCACTCACTCACTCACTCACGTCCGTCCATCCGTCCGAAGCCGAATGCACAGTCGCCTTCTGCGCAGCTGCCCGAAAAACCTTACGAGACCGACATCGCGGCAGGCGGCGGATTTACGACCACGAAAATTCAAAGAGAAAGGCGACTTCGACCGACATCCAACCCCAACATCGTGGGAGGCAGCGGATTTAAGGCCGCAAAAATTCAAAGACAAAGGCGACTTCGATTAAAGCTCTAGAGGCCTGAAAGGCGATTTCGACTACAGCTCCAGGCCTAATTACGCATTCATTCAATACACCTATATCAGGTTTGTGGTGCTTATACTTATTATATATTTTACTATTCCACTCCTGCCCGTTTCATCTTACGTTGTCGAAACGGGCTCTTTGTCTAGTCTGTTTCAATAAAAAAACTAAATTGTGAAGGTCTGAGAAATAATGCAGAATAACATTTTGATGTGGCCCTCCAGAAAATGGGTTTCAGGATCGCAACTTAGCTGGTCATCTTTAGGCTCTCTTTCCAGGTCATTGTTATTTAGCTGCAGATTAAGTTGAAAAGAAACAAAACGAATTCTAAATCTATTAAATCTATTAAAATTAAGGCAAACAAAGTAAGTTCCATTACCAGGAGGCCTTGGCTACTAATTAAGCCTGCATTAATTGGACACACCATGGGATAACGTTACACAATTATTAGGTCTGCTCTAAGAGGTAAAGGGAATTTCTCCAGTTCCTAACTTGAAATGCTCCGGTCGATTGGCCGCAGATCTAAATCACCTGATTTTCACTACAGAACTCTTGATCAGTGATCAGGAAATTAGCCAACCACAATAACTTATTTTTTTTAGTATTGGCTTTTGTAAGCTTTACGGTATTTTAGTTCTTTTCCGCAAAGTGTTGCGGTAGTTGGGCGAGCACACTTTAGGCTGCGAACATCCTATAAACATACAGCAGTAAGACAGACTTTACTAGAAAGCGCGAAGAGATCAGAATATTAGCCTTAACATGGAAGAAAGTGGAGCACTAAACTGAGAAAAAGGAATCAGAGGAGTCGTGCTGTGCAAATAGACAAACTGCAACAACAGATACTTTGACAAATTTAGAAATTCTGATTTTGTCCTTTAAATAAAACGGACACTGCTTTGTCTGAGTTTGGACAGTGAGTGACCTTGTGTTAAATACAGCAGTTTATATTTTCAATTAGAAAAAGAAGAATTTGTAATTGCTGCTTAGTAAACAATAGAATTGTTAGCTTAAGAGCAAAATGTGTCAATTTTACTAGACCATACATTTGTTAAGCTTGTTAGCCGTGTCTTTTCTTGATAAGCATCTTATAAACATTTAATAGATTTGTGGCTATTTTAAAGGTTTGCACTGAATTTATTGTTTGTTTGTGTGTCATACAATATAGGTTTAGGTAAGGAACAAGTATTACATAATTCAAATGGTATTCCATATTTATAATTACTCCTCAAGAAAAGCTGTCTAAGTGGTACACTGGAAAAAAAGAAAAACAAACTTGTATAAATATAGCAAATGTATATTTTAAAAGCAAAAGAAAAGTCTGTAGTGCAAGAACATTTAAAGTTGATTAAAACTAATGTTTATTTACATTTAAGCAGCATTTCGCTGCCAACGTCAATTAACTAAACCAGTGTGCGAGAATAGCAGTATTTTTGTTAGGCAAATGATAAAAGCTACTTTTTTAAATTAAGCTTTGTTTCAGATAAGTACATTACAAAAGAAATCAAACCATGTGACAGCTTGTAATCAGTCAGTCCGTCATTGTCCAACCTGCTATATCCTAACTACAGGGTCACAGGGGTCCGCTGGAGCCAATCCCAGCCAACACAGGGCACAGGGCAGGAAACAAATCCTGGGCAGGGTGATGAAGATGAAGATGAAGATGAAGACTTGTGGATTATGCGACACAAGTTAATGCCAAGACATTTTTGATGGATGCTTTTAAGTTTCTTGCTGTGGTCCCATTCTTTCAGAAAGTTTGTTATCTCCATCGTTCCTGACAATATGAGATGAACAATTTTTCTCGATCATCCCTTCAAATTACATGTTGCAATTAAGATTTTTAAAAATATCATTTCTGGCTGGAGCATTCCATTAAGCTCATTCTGTGTACTGCCTTGGATGGCGAGATCTTTATGTATTTTTTTCCCCCCAACAAATCTCCTTTCGGAGTTGAACCTCTGAGACTTAACATAATGAGCTGGCATTGGGATTTAACCCTTCAATATTGGGGCCTCAAATACAACTTTAGAATTCACTCAAACGGATGCTGCATGCCAATATGCCAGTCTCACTGTGACATCTTAATCAAAAAGCACTCGTAGCCATGCAAGCGAGTTTCAGCACACACAGAAACAAGTTGCTAATCCATTTTCAATATTTTCAAAGCTCTGCTGCCTTGTCCAGTGAAGAGATGGCCCACCGTGCCTCAAATGATTTTGCACCTCAGTGCCCCACAGTATGAAAGCTGCATGCCTCAGTGGATGTTAGCTATTTGCAGCCTTTTATAGAAGACACGAGGGGCTTTTGCTTGAGTCAGACATGTTAACACTGCTTAACTGACCTTATGTGTGCAGACCTGTGATTTCTGCCGGTGAGTGGAAAGTTTTGTCTTTTCTCATGAGGTGGAAAGAACGTGTCTTTCAGTGAAAGGAAGCAAACATGTTTTTCCAAAATAAGAAATTTTAGACAAACTAATTCTGGGATACTGAAGGTCTGTACTTTCTATATAATGAAGGCAGCTAAAGCCCTGGCCCTCATGACAGTGTGAAACATTAGCAGCAGATTACGGAGTGACCCGTGGTATGGTCACTCAGCCTGTCTATGCACTAGTCCAGTGGGACACCCCTTTCCAGAGACCTCATGACCCCCATGCTCTCCTAATCGGTCTACTGACTTCATAGGAAGTCTCGCCAGAGACAGGACTGTCACTGCTGAGGTAAGTAAACCTCTCAATGACGAGGTCGACACTCTCTCCGCAGACAGACACACTGCTGATGCCCGTGCCCAAGAGGTCATTAAAGGCCTGGATCTTTGGCTTTTATCAGGACACTCGGAAGCGCATACACTCAAGACTCCTCACTCAGTCTCTCGAGCGCTCCGATCAGAGCCTCCATTGACTCCAAGAAGATCACAGCATCGTCAACAAAGTCAACATCAGTGAATCTTTCTTCACCAAAAGATGCGCCACAGTGCTGGACCCCACGACCTTACCCAACACCCAGTCCATGAAAGCACTGAATAGAGTAGGAGCAGAACACACCTCTGACGAACCCCAGAATCAACTGGGAAGAACACAGAGGTCCGGCCTCCACTCTGCACAGCACTCATAGTACCAGTGTACAGGCCGGCCATGATGTCCAGGAACCTCAAGGGGATCCCACTAACCCTCAGGATGTCCCACAGGGCAGCTCGATCAACTGAGTCGAACGCTTTGCGAAAATCGACAAAGGCTGCAAAGAAACTCTGCCGATATTCACGTTTGCACTCCCTGAGAACATTCAATGCCAGGATGCAGTCAATGTCAGACTTCTTAGGCGTTAAACCAGACTGTTCCGGTCACTGGTAGGTGAGCAAGTGATCACAGATCCTATTGAGGACGACCCTAGCAAGGACCTTACCCTGCACCGAGAGCAGTGTCATCCCCCTGTAGTTGCTGCAATCCAAGCGATCCCCCTTCCCTTTCCAGATAGGGACAAGTCCCGTTTTCCAGTCAGTTGGGATGACGCCCATCTCCCAAATGGAAGCAAAGATTGTTGGCAATGCCAGGAGGACAGCCTGACCACGAGCCTGGTGAAGTTCACCCCAGATACCACAGATCCCTGCACTCTTCCCTACCCTCAGCTGGTTCACCACCTGTGCCATCTCAGTGAGACTGGGTGGGGTTCACAGCTAATTGGAGAATCAGCCTCAAGAACCGTAGACCCTGAGATATCCAACGTTCTGACCGGAGGATCAGCTTTGAACAACTGCTCAGAGTAGCCAACCCAGCAGGTCACAACTGCAGTGTCACCCGTAAGGACCATTCCAACAGCCACCCTGACTGCGACTCTCCAAGGAACAGATCTGGATGTGCATAGGAGAGCTGCACAAATCGAGCACAGCTCTAGCTTACAGCTAGGAAGCAGGGCATACGGGATCTTGGGGCACAATGGCTTTCACTTATAATGCGGGTAGGTCAACTCTTGGTATTATAAATGAACAGAATAATCGTATACGCTTTGAGTAACCCCTCCAGCGCTTTCAGGAATGATAGAACAGACTCCTTGAATAGTAGAAAGCACTGAAATTTGGAAAGAACAGGTAAGCGTTCAGTCTGATGTAAGCCAAACAAGAAGAGAGATCACTTTAATGGTTTGAGAACTGCTAATACAGTGGGTACGGAAAGTATTCAGACCCCCTTCAATTTTTCACTCTTTGTCATATTGCAGCCATTTGCTAAAATCATTTAAATTAATTTTTTTCCTCATTAATGTACACACAGCACCCCATGTTGACAGACAAAAAAAAGAATTTTTGAAATTGTTGCAGATTTATTAAAAAAGAAAAACTGAAATATCACATGGTCCTAAGTATTCAGACCCTTTGCTCAGTATTTAGTAGAAGCACCCTTTTGAGCTAATACAGCCATGAGTCTTCTTGGGAAAGATGCAACAAGTTTTTCACACCTGGATTTGGGGATCCTCGGCCATTCCTCCTTGCAGATCCTCTCCAGTTCTGTCAGGTTGGATGGTAAACGTTGGTGGACAGCCATTTTTAGGTCTCTCCAGAGATGCTCAATTGGGTTTAAGTCAGGGCTCTGGCTGGGCCATTCAAGAACAGTCACAGAGTTGTTGTGAAGCCACTCCTTCATTATTTTAGCTGTGTGCTTAGGGTCATTGTCTTGTTGGAAGGTAAACCTTCGGCCCAGTCTGAGGTCCTTAGCACTCTGGAGAAGGTTTTTGTCCAGGATATCCCTGTACTTGGCCGCATTCATCTTTCCCTCGATTGTAACCAGTCGTCCTGTTAGAATTAAGGCCAAAAAGTTCTATCTTGGTCTCATCAGACCAGAGAATCTTATTTCTCACCATCTCAGAGTCCTTCAGGTGTCTTTTAGCAAACTCCATGCGGCAGTTGGCCTTAATTCTAAGCGGTATGTGTGGAGACAACCAGGCACTGCTCATCACTTGTCCAATACAGTTCCCACAGTGAAGCATGGCGGTGGCAGCATCATGCTGTGGGGGTGTTTTTCAGCTGCAGGGACAGGACGACTGGTTGCAATCGAGGGAAAGATGAATGCGGCCAAGTACAGGGATATCCTGGACAAAAACCTTCTCCAGAGTGCTAAGGACCTCAGACTAGGCCGAAGGTTTACCTTCCAACAAGACAATGACCCTAAGCACACAGCTAAAATAACGAAGGAGTGGCTTCACAACAACTCTGTGACTGCTCTTGAATGGCCCAGCCAGAGCCCTGACTTAAACCCAATTGAGCATCTCTGGAGAGACCTAAAAATGGCTGTCCACCAACGTTTACCATCTAACCTGACAGAACTGGAGAGGATCTGCAAGGAGGAATGGCAGAGGATCCCCAAATCCAGGTGTGAAAAACTTGTTGCATCTTTCCCAAGAAGACTCATGGCTGTATTAGCTCAAAAGGGTGCTTCTACTAAATACTGAGCAAAGGGTCTGAATACTTAGGACCATGTGATATTTCAGTTTTTCTTTTTTAATAAATCTGCAACAATTTCAAAAATTCTTTTTTTTGTCTGTCAATATGGGGTGCTATGTGTACATTAATGAGGGAAAAAATTAATTTAAATGATTTTAGCAAATGGCTGCAATATGACAAAGAGTGAAAAATTGAAGGGGGTCTGAATACTTTCCGTACCCACTGTATGTGCCAATATTATGGTGGCCCCTGTTCTTTACAATGGGAAATAATTTGTTAAAAAAAAAAATTTCGAAAAACGGTCCAACATTTTGTAGTGCGGAATCCAATGTGTTACTTACACCTGCTTGTAAGCTCCAGCCACAAAGCACTTAGAGGACTAATTGTCTAAGAAGCATTAGGAGACGCTAAGCTGCACTGTCTAGAAATGGAGGATTTGCTTGGCACAACCATTTCTGCTAATTTACAAGATTCTCCTTTGAGTTATGTCTCATCCACTATGTTTCTATAGGTCCCTGGCCTTCATAATTAACAGGAAAATGAAGATCACAATTTCATGGTGACGAAACATAAATAATTGATTCTCCAATAAAAAGGAAGGCAGCTTCTTGTCCACAAACACAGGTCCAAACTAGCAGTTCATAAAGTAATCGACCAGAAAGCCACTTCCTAGAGCTTCACTCCTGAATTCTCGTGTGACAAAGGGAGCTTCAACCTTCAAGGCTGAGAGGCCGAGGTCTGTGCCTTGGTGGGTGACATTAAGGAAATTGCACTTGTGCCCGCAGGCGGCTGAAGCCCAACAATCAACATTTACACCGTCGTTTACTTTCTGCTAACGGCAGCACGTGATTACAGGCCTGTTCCTCAGAGATGGAATGGTGAAAACAACTCATCTGAGAAGAGGAGGCCGACCTTCCTTCTTCTAATCCTCTTTGCCTTCCTTGTGACCCTTTAATCCAACTACATCTGGCCACCCTGAACTCCAACATGCACAAGCCGATTACCAGGCGGGTCCCCTGGCTGGGCCGTGGGGGGTTGGAGAGGAGGGAGGCAAGCGTCTGGAGATTGGCAGACATCCTAGTGCTCTCAGCCGGACAACTCGAGTTGCTTTACAAAGAAAGAGGTGGGCGCCTGCACTTGAGACGTCGATGCCAATCAAATTATTAGGACAGATAACAGCTTCCTGAAGTGTACAGCGGTTCCTAAGTAAACAACGAGTAAGAGTCAGTGGACTGACATCCCATTTAAGATCACTCCCTACATCGAGTACAATGCTGCCAGGATAGGCTCCAGCTTCCGTGACACTGAAATGGGCAAAGGAAGCTCACAAAAGAAGGGGATGGCCATTTACTTCTGGAGCAGACACCAATATTCAAAATGATCTCACAGTTAAGCACATAACTTTTAGGTGGTAAACACTTATAAAGACAACCAGCAGCCTTGCAGCTTACAGTCCACGACATTAGCCATTGGGCTAACGACGGGCAAAAGGGAAGACCCGGCGTCCTCGGCCTTAGTTGTGTATGGTTAAGATAGAGCGCTGGAGGTGAGAAGAGTGTAACCATCCCGTAGGCACATTTCTCCTGCCACTCATCCCTCGATTATTTGCTCAGTAAGAGTGGCAGCCTTAGACAGTTTAAACTTAGCCGTCTGAAACCGTATGCTTACTGCCGACATGTTAGGGGGGGGTGGTGGCTAGAAAGAACGACACTGCATCTGGACAACCGTCTAAAATGAATTATAAGGCCGTCTGAGAAAAACATGTTTTAAAAACAATGAGGCGCGCACTGCAGGCTCATGATGTGACCCTCCGATAATGAATACAGACAACAGAAATATAAATGTCTTGTGCTTCTTACTCGCTTGCGTTTGGCGGGACGTGCGATTAGCAGTCAGGTGCCTATGTGAGACGGCAGGTTTTTAACAGTGTTAAATAAAAATAAACCTTTAAAAATTCCTAGCAAAGTGCCAGTACTTTTAATAATTAACACTGCCTGTGTTATAGACACAAGAGTCACTCGATTCCAAGGCCCGACTGGCAAGACACAATATTGTCAAAGCAATTACAGTGTTCAGCATCGTCTACCAATGTGATGATCAAAGCCAGAGCGATCCCCATGGAACGGCGCTCAGCTAATGAGCTTTTTACTGTGGGCATTTCTGGGATAATCAGCCAAACTGTCCAAGAGAGAGAAATTCTTCAAGAATATACAGTTGAGTCATCATTAATAAAACGATCAAAAGAGTAGCAAAGAGAAAAATTAGCTCTATCCATCGATTTTATGATGCCATTCAGGAACGGGGGCATCGCAGGGCACAGATACTCACTCACACTGGGCCATTTTAGCATCATTAATCAACCCAACACAAGTATTTGTGATTTTGAAGCAAACCTGAGTACCCATAGAAAACCAGTGCAGACTCAGAAAAATAATGGCCCAGGAACACAAACCAGTCCTTTCCTTATCAGTCAGTTTACAAATCTGTGTTTGGTTATGGAGCGGAGAGCAGCAGAAATGAAATATTCAAGAAGAATAAGAGGAATAACACTGCTGGGTAGAATTAGGAACACAAAGATAAGGGAACAACTAAAGTAAGAACCCCTGTGGGAAGAAACAGAAAGGGAACAAACGACTAACGCCATGTCCACACTACTATCCATCCATCCATCCAACCAACCCACTATACCCTAACTACAGGGTCACGGGGGTCTGCCGGAGCCAATCCCAGCCAACACAGGGTGCAGGGCAGGAAACAAACCCTGGGCAGGGCGCGCGCACACACACACACCAAACCCACACTACTTTGAGTACTGAGAAAAGTGCTATATAAATGTAATTAATTATTATTACTATGCTTTCATTTAATCACAACGACAGAAGATGCATATGTTACAGACGTTTGCCTGCACTGGCCATGCCTACATTGGCAGAAACAGGAAGAGGGAATGTCTTCATTAAAGGGGTGGTAGTGCCGCCAGCCACATGGTTCATCACAAAACGATAGTTAGATAAATAGATAGATAGATATGAAAGGCACTATATGATCGATAGACAGACAGACAGACAGACAGACACTTTATTAATTCCAAGGGGAAATTCATATAGACAGCACAGAAACCTCATGCCAGCATGATGACTGAACCATTTTTAATTTTGAGTTTATGCGGAGGCATGCCAGTGGAAGTAAGACTGCTAAGAAATTCTTCGGGGAATGAAGGACGTTCTCGGAAGTGAATAGTGATAGTAGCTGGAAGTATTTGGGACATCGCCACAATTTCTGCCTCGCCACCATAAACTCTGGAAGTATTCATGTAGTCAGCGTATTGTTGAGCAGACTGTATGACTGTGCTTCCGTGACTAAGAACAAAAGACAGCACATCGCCGAAGTTATCGCAATTTTGGCAAACAAAGGTTACAGCCATGTTGCGAAGTTCGAGAGCAACAGTTTCGTCGATGACATTTTTCCAGAAATATCCGGCTGATAGAAAGAAACAGTTACCTGATGCAGGAATTTGTACAACCTTGAATGAAGAGTTGTTTCCATGAAATACATGTGAAGCGGTGGCCATGTTAGGAAAATGAACAGTCAACGTGGCTCAGAGGTGCATGTGGACTGTAGCACAGAGCAAAGCGACTCGGGATGTGTTTGGTAAGGAGTTGGGGGCGGGCAGTGGGCATGCCTCGAGAGCAATGGTGGACACGGGTGGAGGGTTAGAGTTGGCGGGCGGGGCTCTGTCGTGCGTATACCATGCACACTGCCTGCTCATGCCTCGAGAGCGAGGGTGGACACAGGAGGAGGGTTAGAGTTGGCGGGCGGGGTTATGTTGTGCATGCATGCGTACCCCATGGTCGGGCGACTTGCTCTTTTATATATATATATATATATATATATATATATATAGATCCTTCTGTGAACAGGCAGACAGCAATACAATAAGGAGAAGACACTAAAGGTCCAGAGACCACGCCAGCCCACTAAAATCCTTGTAGTCATTCACTCATTTCCTGAGCTGGCTTTTTTTTATTGTAAGGTTATGAGGCTGTAGACTCTGCCACTACTGATCTTGAGTGCAAGGTGGCAACCATCCCTATGAGAAACACAGAATTATCTACAGCATCCATTAATCTTGTGGATCAACGTATTCTGCTACTAGGTCACCTACACTCTTAACATAATGGTTATAAAATGGCACTTTATGGTTCTTTACTAGGTGGTACGGTTACTTTGCTTGACAAAGCTTCATTTCATTCTGAGAAGAGTCCTTTGTGTATGAAGTTGGTTCACTGTGCTTTGAAAAACTTCCCAAGATGTTGAAAAAAAAAAATACCCAAAAATCTTTGATGTATGGTAGGCTACCTATCAGGACACTATCAGATTAGAAAAAGCCGGACTTGGCCTGTGGTAATGTATGCAGCAAGAGGCCATCTCACAAATCTGTTACCATCTATTCATGATTATTTACTGAATTACCCATCTATATAAATAAAATTTCTTCCTGGAACCTTCACGTGGATGGGTCTTTTGGAAACCAAAAATGGTTCCCCTATGGCTTTGCTCTGAATAACCGCTCTATTTTTTAAGAGCGTACCCTTGGCTGCCTCAGATAGGCAGCAGGAGCTAAACATGGTTGGCAAGCCAGTCTATAAGAACACTCTAGACGAGAACAGGCCATTCAGCCCAACAAAGCTCGCCAATCCTATCCACTTATTTCTTCCGAAAAAACATCAAGTGGATTTTTGAAAGTCCCCAACTTCTTACTGTCTACCACACTACTTGGTAGCTTATTCCAAACGTCTATCGCTCTTTGTGTAAAGAAAAACTTCCTAATTTTTGTGCAAAATTTACCCTTAACAATTTTCCAACTGTGTCCCCGTTGTTCTTGATGAACTCATTTGAAAATAACAGTCTCGATCCACTGGACTAATTCCCTTCATAATTTTAAACACTTCAGTCAGGTCACCTCTTAATCTTCTTTTGCTTAAACTGTAAAGGCTCAGCTCTTTTAATCTTTCCTCATAATTCATCCCCTGTAGCCCTGAATCAGCCTAGTCGCTCTTCTCTGGACTTTCTCTAGTGCTGCTATGTCCTTTTTGTAGCCTGGAGACCAAAACTGCACACAGTACTCCAGATGAGGCCTCACCAGTGTGTTATAAAGATTGAGCAGACCCTCCTGTGACTTGTACTCCACACATCAAGGCGCTATATAACCTGACATTCTGTTAGCCTTCTTAATGGCTTCTGAACACAGTCGGGAAGTCGATAGCTTAGAGTCCACTATGACTCCTAACTCCTTCTCATAAGGTGGACTCTCGATTTTCTGACTGCCCATTGTGTATTCAAACCTCACATTTTTACTTCCTATGTGTAATTCTTTACATTTACTGACATTAAATTTCATCTGCCCAAGCCTGTATGCTATCCAAGTCCTTCTGTAATGATATAACGGATTCCAAATTATCTGCTAATCCACCTATCTTGGTATCTTCTGCAAACTTAACCAGCTTGTTCCTTATATTCCTATCTAAATCATTTATAGATATTAAAAATACCAGCGGCCCTAACACTGACCCCTGCTGGTCACCACTCTTAACATCAGCCAGTTCTGATGAGGTTCCTCACACCATCACCCTCTGCTTCCAGTGTCTGAGCCAGTTCTGCACCCATCTAAAAACATCACCCTGAACTGCCACCTCTTTTAATTTGATGCCCACCCTTTCACGTGGCACCTCATCCAATGCTTTCTGAAAGTCCAGATCAATAATCTCATCTGCTCCACTCTGGTCGTATCCTTTTGTTGCCTCCTCACGTTAGTAAAACACGACCTCCCTCTTCTGACCCCACGCTGACTGTTCAGAATAACTCCTGTCCTTACCAGGTGTTGCTCAATCTTATCTTAATACATAATTCGCCAGTCTCCTCACTCACTCACTCACTCACTCACTCACTGACTCACGTCCGTCCGTCCGTCCGAAGCCGAATGCATAGTCGCCTTCTGCGCAGCTGCCCGAAAAACCTTACGAGACCGACATCGCGGCAGGCAGCGGATTTACGGCCGTGAAAATTCAAAGAAAAAGGCGACCGATTAAAGCTCTAGAGGCATGAAAGGCGATTTCGACTACAGCTCGAGGCCTAATTACGCATTCATTCAATACACCCATATCAGGTTTGTGGTCCGAAATGCGCACGTCGCCTTCTGCGCATGTCCGAAGCCGAATGCGCAGTCGCCTTCTGCGCAGCTGCCCGAAAAACCTTACGAGACCAATATCGTGGCAGGCGGCGGATTTACGGCCGCGAAAATTCAAAGAGAAAGGCGACTTCGATTAAAGCTCTAGAGGCCTGAAAGGCGATTTCGACTACAGCTCGAGGCCTAATTACGCATTCATTCAATATACACATATCAGGTTTGTGGTGCTTATACTTATTATATATTATACTATTCCACTCGTGCCCGTTTCATCTTACATTGTCGAAACAGGCTGTTTGTGTAGCCCTTAATAATTCCTTCATTAATTTTCCTGTGATGCATGTTAAGCTTACTGGCCTATAGTTGCTTGGATCTGCCCTGTCACCCTTTTTATATAATGGGATGATATTTGACATTTTCCAGTCCTTTGGTATCTCTCCACTAATGCTGCACACCCCAATTCAGTATGTGTGTGTGGCACACGTTAGCCGCAAGACAAAGAAATCTGATGCAGCAATCTCAAACCACTTCCACTGTGATACACAGGCCCAACTCTACAATAGGTCTGCTTTAATTTCACTGATGATTGAGGTTTTTGAAACTATGCGTAATATTAAGGTGCACTCCCAAACTTGCACCATAGCAGGAAGTTAGTTTTAGATTGCCTGTCATCGGTCAATCATTTTAGTAACCTTGTGATTTCTATCCCGATCATTCAATACATAGATTTTAAGTACATCACAAGCAGGTAGCACCTAAACTAATCGAATTTATAACTGATGCAAAGCTACGTCTCAACATGCATAAAGAAGTCAAAGAAGAGATCAGTTTTCACTCTCCTGAAGCTTCAGGCTGTCACAACAGTTAGAAATGATATTGTGTATTACCGATACAAGGCAAACCCAACAATAAGTCAGAACAGTGACCTGGTCAGTTTATAAATCAAAGATGGCCGCCCTGTGCTTCGCAGACGTTGTACCCTTACCCCTGTTTTCTGAGCATTATTACAACTCAATTTCTAAATTTCTAATTTTAACAATGTCTTAAATACACTGTAGCTTTTTTTCTTTCCAAAGCCCAGGTAAAAAAAAAATTCTGAAATGCATCCATCATCATCATCATCAAGTAAGCTTGATATTAGCAGCCACCTCCACTGCCGTGTGTCTGGTTCTTGTATTTGCACAGCAGTCTTCTCCTTGTCCCCGAGCCGCATCCCTTTAAAGCAGCCATGCCTTTCTTGTATCTCATGTTGCCACGACCAGCATGAAGTGATCACAAAAAAAACACAGATTAAGTGGGTTCAGTTTGTTTGAAATCCAGACGGAGTTCTACGGTTAGCTGGCGTTTCTGCTGGCCACATATTTGTATAGGCTGATTTCTGGTGAGGCTGAAGTTAACTACTTATTGGCAGCGGGTTATTCGTAAAAATCGTGTGGTAACAGGAAGACCCAAAATTTTAAAAAGGTACACACTAAATGTGTAATTAGACATGAACAACAACTATAATTTCACATTTTAATTTCGTCGCGGCTCCATTGTGAGAACACCTGCCAAAATTCACTGGCAAACATGGCACAGTCTGACACATTTGTTACACCGGACAGGAACAAACTATAATGCTTAATGGCCCCTCTAAAGAGTTAAATTACAGCTGGCCACTTTGATTTCAACAAAAGAGAACTTCTGCGTTTAATTTCATTTTAAGTACGCCTCAAGAGATATTGAATTGGCTGCAATCTCCACTGAAAAATAAGTAACAAAAGTATGGATTAGAAAGACTGAACAAGGAATTTCTCTGCAGGTAACCCGACATTAGGAAAATAAAGTTCTGAACACAACGTTCTGTGATTTGTACAGAATATATCTTATATTCGACATGATACTGACGTTAGACTGACTTATAATGTGCACACATACGGAGAGGCGCCACACTGACTACTTGAGGTGACTCGGGCCTTGCTTATCATGAACATGCCTACACAGCCTTAAAGTTTCCATGAAATTAAAATTTCTATAATGCTTACCATATATTGAAGACGAGTTAATAGAACTAATGGTGGAATTATGCTTGAAGCAAAACGGCAGATAAACCCACTTGCAGGTTCACCATGCAGGATTTCAAAGTGGTGGCGTGCTGCTTCTAAACAGTAATGATAAATAAATGTGACCATCAATAATATTTCTGTTGCCGTAATGTTGTGAAAATGCTTGAGGTTGACAAAAACATTATATATACAATGGAACCTCGGTTTGTGAGCATAATTCGTTCCGGACACGTGCTCGCAGTCCAAAGCACTTGTATATCAAAGTGAATTTCCTCATAAGAAATAATGGAAACTCAAGATGATTCGTTCCACAACCCAAAAATATTCGTATAAAAATGATTAATACAAAATATAAAGTAAAAATACATAAAACAAATTAACCTGCACTTTACCTTTGAAAAGAATCATGGCTGGTGTGAGTGAGTTTCTAAACTCTTGTGGGATTCCACCCAACGGGACGACACGTGGAAGAGCATCCCAAAGCAATCGCAGTCTCCCAGTGCTGTAGCAGTTCGGCGTAAAAGTGAATCCGAAAAGATCGCGGACATGCTATAAGCGCCTGCCGTTGATGGGTGATACAAGGAATAAGGAACATTATAAATGCGCAGGGCACAGTACTATTTGGCCACGACCCTGCCTGACTGCTGTGTCTGTGGATAGGAGAGTGGCAGATCCCGCTACAATAACCGCGCTGTTGCTGTTTCAAGCTGAATAAAGCTAAAGTACGGAGACTCAGCTTCGTGTTTTGGGGGTGCAAGACGGGGACTTACACGTGACAGCACACAAACACACACACACAGTCACAATGCTGTAAGCAGTATACGCTCGTACGGATGTTGACTATATGAGTGAGGCACGCTGACTCAGACGGAGAATAGGAGACGATTACCCACAATCCCGCAGCAAGAGAGAGAAGAACCATCAGCTCAGTTGTGATCACATGACACTCAGCAGACAATGCATATACATACTACTCGTACTGCAAGACCTCGCTCGTTTATCAAGTCAAAATTTATTAACAATTTTAGCTCGTCTTGCAAAACACTCGTAAACCAAGTTACTCGCAAACCGAGGTTCCACTGTATATACATTTTTTTTCTGTTTCCTTTAATTTTAAGTTATGGTTAAAATGACTAGGGTACATATAAATATGACCATGCCATATTAGGCAGATTTTGTAACGAGAAGAACTTTTAGCTGCCCATGAACAGAACAACAATAATACAACTTTATTTAATAGCACCTTTCTCGTGTTCAAAGCGTTTCACGGAAATTCAGAATGAACAACAGGGCATGCGCAACACTGGGCACAAATGAGTTTTAAAACACATGCTGAATATATGAACGCTTTTCATTTCTTTCTTCTATGATGGAGAAGTGAAAAAATAAGCTTGAAAAGATAAACTATGTGCATTAAAAAAATAAAACGGTACAAATCAGTAAAGCTCTGATTCTACAAATCCGCAATTACCGACTGCCTTTGTAGAGTTTACTCGTCCTTTCTGACTGCATGGAGGGTTAACTGGTGTTTCAAAATTGGCCTCACGTACTGTCGGTGGGATTGCGAGTCACCACTGTGATGGCTCCCGGTCCAAGATTTGTTCCGACTTTGCACCCAATGCTGCCAGGATATTGGCTATGACCCACCATAACGGTGAATCAGATTTGCCTTTTCCGACAAATGTCATCGTTAGCAAAGTTAACACTATCCAGTAAACTAAGATGGGTTCTTCTTCAAATTTTTAATTGTAATAACATACAAATATATGTGAATATTTTTGACTTATTGGGTGTTTAATGTATCTAGAATCTAAATATATTAGCTTTGTGTTTCTTTGTGTAGTAAAAAAGTGAATTTTTATTAATGTTGTTTTCCTGTATTTACACAATGCCGTCTGCAGTGATCACATAACCACGATTGTCGAACTTGTGATGTCACAGTTAGTTCTCTGTCTCTATGGCTGTCTTCTTTGGTGATGGTTAACTTTTAATTCGAGAAGGTTGAAGCACTAGGTCTGTTTCTTTGGGTTTGCCCCTTGTTCCTAGTTGCTCGATCTCGTTTGTCTCTGGTATTTTAGACCCTTGCTATTCCTTTTGACTACAATTTCCTGAATGTCTTTCATCTCCTGGTTATCCCTCACTTGCAATAATCCTTTTATGGGTCGTTAATATAAATATGAAATGAAAAATCATGAACATACTGCATCTTCTGAAAACATATTGCTTCCAGGCTTTTGCCAGCTTTGTATGAATTGGCCCTTTGCAATGCTAAATGTTTAAGACAGGCTCTTCCTCCATATTGGTTCACCTAATCAACGATCAACTACATGTTGTGTCTGTTTGAAACACACCATGCCATTAATGTCTTCTGAAAAGACCCACTTGAGAACCTACAAATACAGCTTATGTAAGCAGACATGAAGGTACAGAGCAGCAGACTATAAATGGCACACGTCTGCAGACGACAAAGTACGAGAGACAAACAGGCAGACAGAATTTCATTATCTGTCTGTTGGTCAGGTAGACTGGATGTCTGGACCCCAGAAATATTTTAATTAGGAGATGGAGTTTTAAGCATCATGAAGATGCGACCCTTGAGTCATCTAGTCCCAACTCTACACACAGAATTTCACAGTTCTTGCCTACCTGTAGCATAGTGAAATTCCAATTACAGTATTGCATACGTGGACACCCAAAACAGAGACATACGCCAACCCCAAATATCTACACTTGACCTGCAGCACAGGACTGTGACCAAACGAATGGCATACGTGATGGAAGTGATGCTCAGCTGCAGCATCCCAACACCTCAAGTGCTCTTTAAATCCTCATTATGCACTCTCACCCATCTTGAGTATATAACAAGTAGTGACATATCTAAAAATAAAACACTGCAGTTTTCAAAAAGCTAAACAAATTGATTGTTGCCTGCCAGACCAATTTAGGCAGATCTGATCTGAAGGGAGAGTTCACAATGATGCATCTGTGAGTCACCCCAGAAATACATTTTAAAAACATATATATGTATCTATCATTTTTAAACAAATTCTGAGAAGAAAACCTTATTCGTACATACTATCTATTTCACTATGTGATTAACACAGACTGTAATGGCAACAGATATCAAGAGTAATTTTGTATTAAATCCCACTGGTTCAGTACCTTTGCAGCAATAAAAATGTAACGATAAAAATGTAATTAAATAATCTTGAACACAATTGCTTATCCATCTGCATTCAATATTGCCGGCTTGCCTCAGGCTACTTTTGTGAATCCTCACTACAGCATTGTGTGCCCCTGGTATTAAGACAGACGTGTTTTCCTTTCTAAGTGAATTGTCCTTTACAGCAAAATGGCGTCGTGTTCATCTAATTGGTTTCATTATTCAGAATATTTCATTTACCTCAGTAGCTATTTACATTAAAATATCAACCTATTGGCAGCACACAAGTTGCTGTTTAACCGCACTCATTCTTAGCATTGACAAGCAAAAGTGGATTTCAGAAGGATCATTTAAAGAAGAAATTGTAGCTTGATTTATGCAATGTTTATATGATGTAGCGGTAGGAACGGCTTCCCTCACGGCTTTTATTCTCAGTATGGTATGTGGAGTTAGCCGTTCTCCGTTATTCCTTCACATATCCATCCATCCATTTTCCAACCCGCTGAATCCGAACACAGGGTCACGGGGGGGTCTGCTGGAGCCAATCTCAGCCAACACAGGGCACAAGGCAGGAACCAATCCCGGGCAGGGTGCCAACCCACCGCAGGACACACACAAACATACACCAAGCACACACTAGGGCCAATTTAGAATCGCCAATCCACTTAACCTGCATGTCTTTGGACTGTGGGAGGAAACCCACGCAGACACGGGGAGAACATGCAAACTCCACACAGGGAGGACCCGGGAAGCGAACCCAGGTCTCCTTACTGCGAGGCAGCAGTACTACCCACTGTGCCACCGTGCTGCCCAGAATCTTAATACATAATTCGCCAGTCTCCTCACTCACTCACTCACTCACTAACATCCGTCCGAAGCCGAATGCGCAGTCGCCTTCTGCGCAGCTGCCCGAAAAACCTTACGAGACCGACATCGCGGCAGGCGGCAGATTTACGGCCGCGAAAATTCAAAGAGAAAGGCGACTTCGACCGACATCCAACCCCAACATCGCGGCAGGCGGCGGATTTACGGCAGCAAAAATTCAAAGAGAAAGGCGACTTCGATTAAAGCTCTAGAGGCCTGAAAGGCGATTTCGACTACAGCTCGAGGCCTAATTACGCATTCATTCAATACACCTATATCAGGTCTGTGGTGCTTATACTTATTATATATTATACTATTCCACTCGTGCCCATTTCATCTTACGTTGTCGAAACGGGCTCTTTGTCTAGTTAATAATAATATGAACAGCACACTGCATATATGTGCGATTCATCAGAGTCACTTTCCATTTCAATTTCACTGCCCGAAGTCAGATTCACCTCTTCATCACTGCTGATGAGAGGAGCTTCTTACAAGATGACATTATGAGGATAGGAGAAGACGCATCTATACCGTTGCCCAAGTAATGCTCGCCACTAACACTGTTGGCACTTTTACAGCCCGAGTTATCCTTGATCTAATGCTTACGTGAAACATGTCTAGACTATTGCCTGAGTGATACTCAGGACTAACACTTTTAGCACTGTTTTTACAGCCCAAGTGATGCTCAGGTCTAACACTAAGGAGGTTAATTAATCTTCATTCAGAGTTAGAACCATTAACAAGGACTTTGGTAGATAATCCATTACCAAATCAAGGTATATGTCACATTGCAACTTCCAACACACAGACAATTACAAAACATTACTTCATGTAATCCATCCATCCAAACTTCTTACCCGCTTGTTAAATTCAGGGTTCTAATCGAAAGTCAGCAGTGCCTTTCAAAGTGAGTCCTATCAAAAGTTACTTTACACTACAATTTATCAGTCAACAAATAATTATTTATAAACGTCAGTTCTAATCATCATCATATCTTATCACGCCACTGCCATATCCAGGTAAGAGCAGCATCATTAGCATCCTTAAGATCTTCATCAGTACATGTAGGGCCTCGGGGACATTCATGGAGAATGTGGTCCAATGTTTGGGTGAGCTCACCACAGGGACATTCAGCGCTTGTTGTGAGGCCCCATCTAAATAGGTTGTCCCTTGTTTTACCCACCTTTGACCCAGCTCGGTTAAGTGCAACCCAGTCTTTCCTAGAGAGGGATGTTCCATTGGGTAGATGTTCTTGAGGTGTAGGAAGAGCTTCATTGGGAGGGCTACAGTCAGTCTATCGCCACCTCTTAAGCCTATGTTTTGTGGACTGCTTTGGATTAAGGGGTTCCACTGTGGCGAAACTCCGACAAGAAGGTAGTTGACGATTTACCTCCTGGTGATGGTGAAGTGGGTGTCTGGAGTCCATCAGTTGCTTGAACCTTTCTACTCTTGAACTACTTTCTCGTCATATATGGGGAAGTGCGATCATGGCCAGCCTGTATAAAGCAGGAAGGCACATTGTTCGCAATGTGCCAGTGATGATTTGGCATGCAATATTTAGCTCAGGGTCAACCTTGTTAGCATGGGTTGACCTAGCCCACACTAGTGCACAATATTCAGCTCTAATAAGAGCACAATAACAGTTTTACTGAAAAGATAAAAACACTAAATTGTCAAGATGCACCAAGTTGGGTGAAATGTAGCCTGTTCAGTTAAACTACAGAGATCAAGAGTTAAAGTGGGTGTGGGCAAGTCAGACAGGTTGCAAGTCCCGTGTGCGCTTGGTTAGTTGAGGGGGGATTGTGGGATCGAATGAGTCAAGTGACAGACTGGCACCTCCTCTGAGTGGCTGCAAGGCACGATAGATAGGCGGTGGCCTCCTGTGACCCTCCAGCTGAAACAATCAGGTAGAAATGCTGGCTGGGTGGATAGAAATTTGAAAGTTTCATTTATGGTCGTACTGGAAATGTTGGAAAAGTCATCAGTATGGTCATGAATTTTGGAACCCTTGGGTGGATCGATGGGTGCATTTCTAGAAAGACACCACATCTGGTACATTTAGACTCCTGAGGAGTTACAAGCAGGATCCCGATGTTTAGACACAGGAGTCAGCAGGTGGTAAGGCAAGAGCAGAAGGGTAATTTTCAGTAATGGTGGCGATTTCTAGTGGGGGCAGTTTATTGTCGTATCTACATTTTATGTTCAGCTATAGGATGAACCTAACAAATTATATTGAATTAAGATATCAAAAATGATCACACTACAAATGGAAGACATATCAAAGATATTGCAAGGCTATGAGATATACAAATTCCATAAAAATGTTACGCAGGAAAACAAAGAGCTGCAACAAAAGCTAAAGCTTTCATGAGAGCTCAGGCAGAATGCAAACCTCAAGCCTGGCTGACCTTCTACCAGAGAATCGAGCCAGGTCCTGACTGCCCACAGCACTTCATTGTTCTTTGACTTTCATCAATCACAGTAAGCCACTGCTCATGTTGAGGAATGGCTCTCATATGACTGATAAATGGAAAAGCTAATCAAAGGCTGCAAGCCATCTGAATCTTCACTTGACTTATTTCACTGAGAGGCAAGGGCAGTTCATATTGGACAGCCATGGCCACTGTGGCAGATCCCATTCCCATAAGACCTCATGCAATTCTAAAGCCACTAAATTTTTCTTCCCAGATTTTATTGGTAATCTTTCTCTAATCCATCACCTGTTACTGTTAATTAATACACAAAAAGATACTGAAGAGAAATGATAGTATTTACCAGGCATGTGCCACTGTCTAAATGCATAACCCTAACCAAGCCACCTAAGGAATGGGGTGGTGTCCCCCATGACACAGCAATTCAAAATAAAGACAGATCCCTGAGTGAGCAGCAACCTGAAACATCTTAGACAACTTCTGCCATTGGCCATCTGTTTGTCTCCTTTAGTGGACAACATCCGATTTTAAAAATGCCCTAAACCGTCAGTGATAAGGTCACTCAATCTGAGATAAGTAGTAAACAATTGGACTTATAAATACGTAGACTTTAAAATGACTGGTTACAATCTAGTTCGTAATTCTGTTACATCTGAAGGTATCTCTCCAGACTGTACGAAGAAAAAGCCATCATGTTGAGGTTAGCTGAGCATTGTGGGTACATGCAGAGAAGATTGCCACAGGTATATAAAATAAAGCAACTAACCATGCAGTCTCCATTTACAAACATTGGTGAAACAAAATAGGTTGTTCTGAAAAGCTCAGTGACTTCAAGCGTGGTACTGTGATATGATGCCACCATTGCAATAAGTCAGTTTGTGAAATTTTATCCCTGCTGGATATATTCATGGTCAACTGTAAGTGGCGTTACTGGAAAGTGGAAGCGTTTAGGAACAGCAGCAGCTCAGCCACCAGCCGGAAGACCATGTAAAGTCACAGAGTGGGGTCAAAGACTGCTAAGGTTCATGGTGTGTAAAGTCACCAACACTCTACTGATTCCATAGCTGAACAGTTTCAAAGTTCTATTAACTCTGCGGCAGGAGCTTCATTGAATGGGTTTCCATTGCTGAGCAGCTCCATGCAAGCCTCACATCACCAAGTTGAATGGCAAGCATCAGATGGAGTAGACCACCACTGGACTGTGGAGCAATGGAAACGTGTTCCATGGAGTGACAATTCAAGCTTCTCTGTTTGGCAGTCAGACAGGCAAGTCTGGGTTTGGCAGATGCCGGGAGAACATTACCTGCCTCACTGTGGAGTTTGGTGGAGGAGGGATAATGGTGTGGGGCTATTTTTCAGGGTTTCAGCTAGGCCCCTTACTTTCAGTGAAGGCCAATCTTAATGCTTCAGAATACCATGGCATTTTGGACAATGCTGTGCTTCCAACTTTGTGGAAACAGTTTGGGGAAGGCCCTTTTCTATTGTAGCATGACTGTGCCCCAGTGCACAAACCAAGGTCCATAAAGATATGGCTGGATGAGTTTGGTGCGGAGGAACTTGCTTGGCCTGCATAGAGCCCTGACCTCACCCCATCAAACACCTCTGGGATAAACTGGAACGGGGATTGCTAGCCAGGCCTCCTCGTCCAACATCAGTGCCTGACCTCATAAATGTTCTACAGAATGAATGGCCACAAATTCCCACAGAAACACTCCAAAATCTTGAGGAAAGCCTTCCAAGAAGAGTAGAAGCTGTTATAACTGCAAAAGGGGAGACCAACTCCATCTTAAAGTCTACGTATTTGAATGCAATGTTATTAAAGTCCCAGTTGGTGTAATGGTCAGGCATCCCAATACTTTTGTTCATATAGCGTATCAATAGCAAATAACTGGATTAAAACTAAACTAACGCTTTGTTTCTGTTAGTGGATTGCATGCAGCACACACGTTTCTGCTTGGTGTGCTTCCTGCTTTATACCCAGTGCTGCTAGGATGATAATAACGCAGGTATTTTTACTTCAGTAAAATAAATATCGTGTTAGGTTACTCTTTACTTTAAAAAGTAATCAGACAATGTAACGTACATTATTTTTTTATGCATTACCCGCAACACTGCGCTCCTGAGCATAGCACTG